>NC_056737.1:522724112-522904112 GCF_019279795.1 Protopterus annectens
CGGAGTCTTGAATTTTCAGCGAGTTGGGATATGTGGATATACCAGAGTGATTGTATGGTAGATCAACAGTTCCAATAAAGTTTTTCACAGTGGTTACTTTGACCGGGGGTGGGGGTGGAATGTGGATATCCAGAGTGATTTGTTTATGGTCAGATCTAACCAGCAAGGGGTTGACCTCTGGTGTGGACACCGGTCGCCCATGTTGGTGATGACCAGGTCCAATATGTTGTCACCTCTGGTGGGGGTGTTGACTAGTTGATCCAGGGCTTTTGGGTTTATAAATTCTAGGAAATGTTTGGCAAGGGAGTTAGTACTTGAGTAGTTCTCCCAGTTAATGTTTGGGTAATTGAAATCACCCAATATCAGGGTGTTTAGTAGGGCCTTTATGTTTCCGGAAATGCGGAATTTGGGTCCTGGGACATGGTGGGTGATCTGTAGCAAGCTACAATTTGAATTGCAGTTTTGCCGATTAGTAGTTGCACGTGGATGATCTCTGAAGCATTGTGCTGTGCCACTAACCAGGAGGTGTGGGTATCCTTGATGAATATGGATACACTTCCGCCTTTTGTATTTCGGTCTGGGTTTTGTGGCCGAAATGTATGGTATGAGTTGTAGCCTGGTAGTGCTGGTTTGCTCTCTGGAGCCTTAAACCAGGTTTCTTTTACTGCACATATATCGATTCTCTCCATGCTGAGGAGTGCCTTGAGTGCGTGCATTTTGAGGTTTAGACTTCTGGCATTGAGTAGCATTAGAAAAACTAACGTTGAGAAAAACGTTTAATATAACAACAGCAAAACTTTCGGGACTATACCCTTCTTCAATACTACAAACAATTCAAATATCAAAGCAGTTGAATTTAAATAAGAGCCAAACCCATCACATGATTGCAGCCAGCCAACCATGTGATGATAAAGCACATAAATTACATAATTTAACAATAAGTGATTAAGAACAATACATCAATAAAACTCTAAACTTTAAAATTTAGTATGTTGTAGCCTCACTAAAGAGAATTAGAGAATTTTTGACTGGGCAGGCTTCTTTACCAGCTAGTCAAGTAGAAAATATTTGTTGTTTATTGGAATTGGTTTTAACTATTAATTTTTTTTGTTCAATAACCAATTTTATTTACAATTAACTGGTGTAGCGATGGGCACATCTGTCGCTAATACATATGCTAACTTAGTTCTTCATCAATGGGAAACAAAATATATTTGCAGTGATTTTAATATTTTAAATCGTAATGTTTGTTTTTAACAGCGCTTTGTGGATGACTGCTTCCTTATTTGGAAGGGAACATCAGATGAACTTTGTCATTATATTAATTATTTAAATGGTACGACTAGTTTTTTAAAGTTTAAGATGGAGTATTTAGCAAGCAAGGCTGTATTTTTAGTTTTACAAATAGAGTTGAAAGATAGTGCCATTGATACCAGCATACATAAAAAGGATGTACATGTTGGTAAGTATATACATAATAGTATGCATGCACCCCATGTTTTAAGGGGATAGTAATGGCACAGTTTAATAGAGCCAGTAGGCTTAACACTGACAATTCCACCTTTTTGAAACAACTTGATGAAATGCAAACTGATTTTCTGAATTGTGGCTATGACCCAATTTTGATTTCAGAATTAAGGGATAAAACCATAAGGGACAGGGATATTCTCCTTAAACCTATTTTTAGGATAAATGATGGCTCTACTATAAATCTGGGTAAAACCAGAGAAGATATAGCCAAGGTCAGATATGTAACAACATTTAATTCTAAAACCAAGTTTGTTAAACATATTATAGAGAAAAATTGGGTTGTTTTGATGGCATCCCCAGAAGTAAGTAATATACTGGGCACCCAACCCTACGTCTCGTATAGGAATATGAGAACTTTGAAAAATAAGTTATGTTATAAAGATTTTATTGGTAGACAAATTCCTCAAGTTAGTACGAGGTTTGGTACATTTGGCTGTTTGAATTGTACACGTTGCACTGACATTTTTGGTAAAGGAAGTGAGACATTTGTCCATCCAGTTACAAGAAATAAATATACTTTTAAGATTACAGCCAATTGTGTTAGCATTAATGTTGTTTATTTGGCTACCTGTATTCAATGTTCTTGTTTTTATGTGGGTAAGACCACTAGAAAACTAAAAGAGCGCATTACTGAACACAAATCCGATATTAGGAGAAAGAATTAAAATAATGCATTGTATAAGCATATTACTACTAATGGGGACGCCCATAGATTTAAATTCAGGGTGATAGATGTGGTGTATGCATCTATGAGAGGTGGTGATATTAATAATTTCCTAGAAATTAAGGAATTTGAATGGATTCTGCGATTCGCTGCTGACCACTCACCTGGCTGTAATACAGCCATAACTCTAAAACCAATTTTAGTGAGGCTACAACATACTAAATTTTAAAGTTTAGAGTTTTATTGATGTATTGTTCTTCATCACTTATCATTAAATTATGTAATTTATGTGTTTTATCATTGCATGGTTGTCTGGCTGCAATCATGTGATGGGTTTGGCTCTTATTTAAATTCAACTGCTTTGATATTTGAATTGTTTGTAGTATTGAAGAAGGGTATAGTCCCGAAAGCTTTGCTGTTGTTATATTAAAAGTTTTTCTCAACATTAATTTTTCTTTTGGTATGCTTCTTTTCATTTTACAGCAGGAATTCTGTTCTGTTTGATTGAGTAGCATTGCCCTCAGTTTTGTGTTACTTGTGCTATTTGTGGCATTGGGTTTGTCTTTTGAGCCTTGCCTAAAAAAGGGGCCATGGGGGTGGCAAGAGCCTTGGCCAGTATTCGAAAGACTAAGGGTGACAGGTGCAAGCCATCTCTAGCGAAGCAGTGTGGCTTGTCGAGCATGTCATCCCAGACTGACAGACACTCGATCCCCTTTGGATGACACCAGATGCTTAACCAATTGTTGAAATTGATCATTTTTTTCTCTATACCGTGGTATCATTCTTGGTGATGGCAGGATGCTACTCAGGGTCAGGGTCATACCAGCCTGGGCTACGTGATCAGAGAGCTCCTCCATGTCTCTTTTCATGTAGTCCAGGGAGGTACGGCTCTGGTCATTCACACCAACATGGACAGTGGCAGAGTCATATTTGTACTTGTTCTGGAGTGACCTGAGTGCTTGTGTTATGTGGCAGATCCTGGCACCTGACAGGCAGCTAACAGTAACCTTCTCCTTGTTCAGCCTAGTGAGTGGGACGTCGATGTGCCTGACTATAGAGTCACCTATTACTAGTGTGTTGGGTATGTTATTTTGCCTTGAGGGCTGTGATTGCTTGACACACTGTTTTTGTGAAGTATGTGTTTCATGGTTTGTGTTGGGGGTGGAGGTTTCTTGGATGTCTGCTTTGGAGGTCTCTGTTGCTTTTGCAGATTTTTATTTAGAGCCTCCGAGTATGTTTTTGTGTATTTATGTGTGTTTTTTGCCGGTGCTGGTTTCATAGATCTATGCGAGACTGGTGGTATGATGTAAGTAATTCCCTCCTCTTCTTGACTGCCTGGTCCAGTCTTGGGTTGGGAGAGCTTAGCCTCCAGTTTGGTTGTATAATTGAGTCTCTCTCGCATGTATTAGTGTTTGGTGGTAGAAGGAGAGGGCTGTCTGTGTACATGAGGCAGTTGTAACATTGCCTCAAAATACCCAGATTCACAAGTTGGACTGGAGAGTACACCTGAAACTGCCCTTTGGACATGCCAGGATAGGTACAGTGAACTGTTTTACTGATTGGCTGGTAAGGTCGAATAGAGAGCCTTGTCCTTCTCTACAGTATAGGATTTTTAGTGCTAAGGTTTATTAGTGCTTGCTTGACTGCGGTGGTGGTGCTGCGGTAGCGTTGTCGCCTCACAGTTAGATGTTGTACGTTCGATTCTCAATTAGAGCATCTTCTGTGTGTTGACATGCGTGAATGGGTGTCCCTTCGCTGAAAGTTGTGCGTTAGGCCTGGCAAGCCAGCACGTAAAAATCTACTGCCAATCATTAGCGGACTGGAGATGTCCTTCAAGGATGCATCTGCAGTCCTTACAAATGGGTTGTCCTGTCGTCAGGCAGCGGATTCCAAAGTCTGGGTCTGGCCTCGCTGGTGTCGTAGCTGCAGTTATTCGGTATAAAGGCATCAGCCGGCGCCATTTTCCTCAGTCTTTCTTGCAGCGTGCGCCGGAAGCAGAAGCTGTTCGCAGCAAGTGCGGTCGGTCAGATCCAGAGATTACTACTAGAATACTTCAAGACTTCTAAAAGCTAAGTACCCCATTGGGGACTCTTTCTGCCTCAACCCGATGTCAGAGAAAGTGAATAACTGTTTATCTTGTGAAACAAATACCTCATAAAGATTTCCACTCCTACTGTATACATTGCTTAGGCCCAGACCCAGCTTGTCTAGCCTGCGCTTTTTACGACGGACGCTTAGGCGCGCGGTCGTTGCTGAACAAATTCGGCTCTGATTTTGCCTACATTATGCGGATCCTCCGACTATGCAAATTTCCAAAACGAAAGAAAGGACCGACTTTTCGCGGGTCCTTAAACAGAGTGCTGCCGAAACGAACATTAAGCAAACACCATGACAGTGTCTCGGTTTTGGCGAAACCGAAGCAAGCGGTTCTTTCTCCAGCGAAACCATGCCTCTACCCGAGGCCTCCTCTAACCTGGCAGAATCTGCTTCTGAAATCCAGCCTTCTGTTGCGTTTCTCAGGAATTATCAGACACATTCCCTGGATATTTCAACCCCGTGGAGCTGCTAGGCCTCCTGCAGCCATGTTTATTAAGGCCTTTCCCAGGGCTAAAGCAGCCAAAGCCTCAAACTCTGTGCCTTGCAAACCCCTCACACAGGCCCAGCACTAGCTCTCATATGCTATCTTTGGCTGAGGATTTAATTTCTTGTGGATCCCAGCCTCATCCAGACAGGTCCTCTCTCCTCCTCCAGAAAAGAGGCCTAGAGCAGAGCCCCTGAACCAGTATCCACTGATGGTTCCTCTGATGAATCAGAACATACAGACCTTCCTGAGGATTCTTATTCTCCAAGACTCTGATGCTGAAGAGTCCATTCCTTCAGCCTCTCCACCTGAGGAATTTTCCTTTGGGAAACCTTGCATGCTATGAGGGAACAATTTCAGTGGCAGGGCTAAGATTTCTCAGACTCAGAAAAGGCTTAGAACCTTTCTACATTTGCCACAACATAGGCCTTTAGCTATACCTCCAGTTCTTTCTGTTGTAGATGATGCATTTAATGATGCTTGTACTGCTCCTGATTCATTACCTCCGGCTCCTGCTAAGCCCGATAGGTTCTACAGGGTCCCGGACACTCATCACCATTTATACAAGGCTCCTTTTGCAGATCCAGAGACCATCGCCCAGGGCCCTAAAGCTGTAGGCTACTTCTACTTAATAAAAACCCTCCTCTGAAAGGGAATCCAGGTCCTTAGAGAGATGGGGTAAAAGTTTACACTTCTGCTACCTTGTCAGCTAGGGCTTTGAACTGCCAATTTCATATGATTCAATATCAAGAGTTTATGCTTGACCAGTTAACTAAAAGCTTTCTCTGAGGAATCTTTAGATAAAAATATGTTCAGGAAATGGTACATAACATACAGCAGGTTAGTAACCATTCTTTAAAATGTGGCTATGATGCACTGGAGGCTTCCTTTAGATCAGCCATGACTGGCACAGTTATCAGGAGACATGCATGGTTGAAAGAACAGGCATTACCAGACCATGTCAAATCAAAGCTTTTGGATGCACCCATGGGCAAGGTCAATTTATTTGGTTCCCCTGCTCAGCAGGTGCTAAAAAAGATGGAAGAGAAGGTGAAATCTGTACAAACTGTGAAAGATTTCTTACAGGTTCAACCTCCAAGGTTTAGCAGGAACTGGCCATCCAAGAATTGGTCCTTTCCGGACTCCTCTAAGGCTCAGAGAGGCAGGAATAGGCGTTCAGGAGGCAGAAACCAATCCAGGGGTGCCTACAGGGGACACCAATGGCAAGGTAACAACCAGCGAGGCACAGCCACCACCACTACAACAACTCAATCACAGTGACTTGACAGTGGCACCGCCTACCAGGGAACAACTAGAAGCACCCTTAGGCGGAAAACTAACCTTATTCTCAAACTGGCATTGCATCACAAGGGAAAAATGGATTTTGCAAACTATAGACCAAGGTTGCAGGTTCCATTTCCATACTCTTCAGGGAGAGAGGAATGCCAAACCTACCACCTACTCAAAGGACAGAAGCTCTAAAACAAATATCTCAGCTATTAAGAATGAGAGCTGTGGAAAGGGTACCATCTATGGAGCAAGGAAAGTTTTACCCCAGACTCTTCCTGGTACCAAGAAAAGAAAACAAATGGAGACCCATTCTAGACCTGTCCGCTTTAAACACATTCCTTATTGTTCCAAAATTCAAAATGCTGACCCTACAGCAGCTTCTTCCCATGCTGGGCAAGGAGTCTTGGCTGGTAACTCTAGATCTCAAGGAGGCATACCTGCACGTCCCCATAAGACCAATTTGCAGAAGATACCTCAGATTTCTTGCAGGATCAGAGCATTATCAATTTTCAGCATTGCCCTTTGGCTTATCTACTGCCCAGAGTGTTCACGAAATGCCTGGCATCAGTAATTGCTCATTGCAGACTTCAGGAATCCAAATTTATCCCTACCTGACGACTGCCTGATACAAGCGGACAACAAAAGCAAGCTAGCAGAAGACTTACAAAGGGTCATTTACCTGCTGCAAGCCTTGGGATATACAGTCAATATAAAAAGTCAAGGCTGATTCCATCCCAAAGAATAACCTTTCTGGGTGCAGAGCTGGACACATCAAAGAAATGGCATTCCTAACTGCAGAAAAGAAGAGCAACTACCTCTCTACTTCTTGGCATTAACAAAGCAGAACCACCTAACTGCAAGAAAAGTACTGCAAGCTCTAGGCTTCATGGCATCCTGCATAATTCTGGTCCCTCATGCCAGACTGCATATGAGAAAGCTACAGTGGTACCTAAGGAATTTGTGGTCCCAACACAAGCACAGCCTAGAAACCAAAATCCCAATAATCCCATGCCTGAACAAGAGTTCCTATGGTGGGCTCAGGCCTGTCAATCAAACACAGGATTGCCCTTCTGCAACAGCCAACCAAGCCAAACCATCACGACAGATGCCTCAGACCTCGGTTGGGGAGCACACATGCAGGACAAGTGCATACAAGGCTTATGGACCCAAGACCAGCTGCGCCTACACATAAATCTAAAGGAAATGCTGGCAGTAAAATTGGCAATCCAGTCATTCAGACCATTTCTCCAAGAAGGTCAGTTGATGATAAGGACAGACAACACCACAGTTATGTGGTACATCAACAAACAGGGGGCACCCATTCATATCCTCTATGCCGCTGGCACTGGACCTATGGGATGTGGCCCTGAGCTACAACATTCAGTTACAAGCAATTTTGTACCGGGAAAAGAAAACATTCTAGCAGACATATTAAGCAGAACAACCACAGATGCCCACGAATGGATGCTTCATCTGGACATCTTCAAAGCCATCACAAGGAAATGGGGATTACCACAAATAGACTTGTTTGCATCCCCATTCAATCACCAGCTAAAGAAATTCTGCACAAGGCGTACCACCCACTTGCTTGGAAGGTGGACTCCCTATCTTTCAGTTGGAAAAACCTGACAGCATACGCATTTCCACCACTTCCTTTGATGCACAAGGTGCTTCTGAAGATCAAAGAGGACCATCCAAGGATCATTCTGATAGCTCCAGACTGGCCAAGACAACATTGGTACCCATTGCTGAGGAGCATGTCTCGGGAACAAATCTGGACACTACCCTGATCCCATTACTGTTAACACAGAACAACTACAACATCCTGCATCCAAACCTGAAAACTCTGCAGCTAACTGCCTGGAACATTACATAACAGCAATTAACCCAAACTTATCCCAAAGGGTTAAAGACATAATCCTGGAGGCGCAGACCTTCAACAAGAAAAGAATTATGCAGCAAAATGGAAAAGATATCTCATTTGGAGTACTGCAAAGGGAAGATGCGACTCTGGTAAACATGGCCATCATCCTGGAGTACTTGGCAGAGCTCTTCCACACAGGCCTGTCCTATTCTTCCATCAAGATACATGCATCAGCTATTTCAGCACAATATAGCTTGGATCCTCCTGTCTTCTCTCATCCCCTGCTCAGACAGTTTCTGAGAGGAATTAAAAATGTAAAACCTCCCAGGAAACCACCATTGCCAGCATGGGACTTGAACTTTGTGCTAGAAAAATTGACACTTCCTCCTTTCGAACCAGCAGCAACAGCAGAATTACAATACTTATCCTGGAAGACTGCTTTCCTGCTGGCAATAACTTCAGCCAGAAGGGTCTCTGAACTACAGGCATTAATGGCAGTACAACCCTTCCTGATCTTCCATCAAGCTAGAGTGTCCATGAGAACAAATCCTACATTTATGCCTAAGGTGGTATCCAGAGTGTCATTAAATCAGGCTATCCACCTACCTACATTCTTCCCAAACCCACAGAACAGAGGAGAAAGACTTTTGCATACCTTGGATGTACACAGGCAGTTACGCTACTACCTGGACAGGACTAAGTCCAATAGAAAAACTGACCAGCTTCTGGTAGCATATGCCACAGGAAAGGAAGGAAAACCAATTTCAAAACAGACAATCTCCAAATGGATAGGAAATTGCATTAGATTTTGTTACTCCTACCATGGAAAGAAAACTCCAGAGAACATCAGGCCTCACTCCACAAGGGCTACAGCCACTACCACAGCTTTCTTCACGAGGTGGCTACCAAGGACATTATAGAGGCTGCTACTTGGACCTCCGTGCATACATTTGCCAAGCATTACAATTTACCTTTATACTCTAGATCCGAGCAGGTTTGCCACTGCTGTTTTGCAAGGGATCCTAGCTACACCATAATCACTACTCTTTCCTCCTCCCTTGTTTAGCTATGGTATTCTACCCATTTGTAAGGACTGCAGATGCATCCTTGAAGGACATAGTACAGTTTTGTACCTACCATAAATGTAGATGTCCGATAGGAATGCATCTGCAGTCAAACCCACCCACCTTCCCCTCTGAGGTACTCCTAGGGTATTTGCCAGCCTTCAGCTAGCTTTGCGGGGATCTATTATGGTGTATTTGTTTGTATATATGTACATACATGCTTATTTTTTGTGTTTGCTCTGTACTATTTGGAATCATTGGCATTTATCCAAATTTAGCCTTCCAAGAGGGCTCCTGGCATCTGGGGCAAGAAACACTGAGGAAAATGGCGTCGGCTGATGCCTTTATACCCGAATAACTGCAGCTATGACGTTGGGTGAAGTGCGACACCAGCCAAGGCCAGACCCAGACTTTGGAATCCGGCCGACCGAAGGGCTGCCTGACGACAGGACAACCCATTTGTAAGGACTGCAGATGCATTCCTATCGGACATCTACATTTATGGTAGGTACAAAACTGTACTTTCCACTGTAGCGACCCCTAACCGAGGAAAGCCGAAAGATAGTTTTATGAGTTTTGAGCAAGTGCTGGGCTGAGATATGAATGGTTTGAGTGCTTAAGTTGAAAGTTTGTCTAGTTCCAAGGTAAAAATTGAAGAGTAGACTTTGTGGAGCTGGGAATAGTTATATCGTAGCTAACCGGCGTTGCCCGGCACACAAAACCGTGCAAATGCAGGTTTTATCGCAGGGAAATGAAAGAGATAGAAATTAGCCCAAAATAGCCAATAAAGTACTAATTTCTGGTCTGAAAACAACTACTCCAGGGACAGATAGGCTGCTTAAGCCTCCCCTCTCTCACAGGTGAGCAAAGAAACTTCCGTCTATCCAAGTAAGGTATGGGCAACAGAAACTTGTAACACAGCCCTGAATTCAGCACTAACCTGAATACTGGACTATACTAGCTTAGAAAGGCGGGAAAACACACACATATATATATATATATATATATATATATATATATATTTATTTATTTATTTTTTTTTTTTCAGAAAATAAAGCAGATACAATAAAAAAAAATACTTTATATGCACATAAATGGCTATCACACGAGTGTGTAGCCTACAACAGGTAAACAGGTAATTTAAACACAAAAACGACTTTGTTAAAGTGCAGGCAGTACTGCAAATTTGTGCAGATGGACTCTCCCAGACCTTCCACCGCCCCTACTGTTTTGGCTGCCTTATTGATGCCTTTTTTACTGCATCTCAGGCTTCATATTACCAGGCTTCTGCTCCCCAAAAAACCTGACAGGTTTTATAGTGTGCCTGAGTATTGCAAATTCCTAAATAGATGTCCTTTAACTGCAGCATCTGACAAGCTGTCTTAGTTGTTGCCTTCTACAAAGCTTCTTTCTTCAGATAAAGACAGCAGGACTATTGAAAGGCTAGGTAAGTATATATCTCTGCCACATTGGCTTTTAGAGATGTCAGTTATCAGACTCATATGTTTAGATATATATTGGCTCTTCTTTCTCAGGCCTGTCAGGCAATTTCTAACCTTCCTTACTCTGAAGGGGAGACTTCTGCTCTCTCTTTGTTGGGAACCTCTTCTGAGGTGGCTTAGCATTCTGTTAAGTGCAGTAATGATGCAGCAGATGCCTCTTCCAGAGTTGCTGCTTTTGGTTCTGTGATGAGGACATATTCCCGGCTTCAGCTTCAACCTTTGCCTGGTGATATTAAGGCTAAATTAATGGATGCTCCTCTGGATGACAAACACTTATTTGGTGCAACTGCTGCAGATCTGTTTGTCTCTCCATGGTAAAGGCAAGGCTTTACAGGAACTTAAACATGTTTTTGTTTCCCCTGTGTCTAAATTTCAACATAATTACCCTAATAAACTGGCCTTTGTTCATAGGCAGTCTTGCCCTCCTCCTGAGGGCACAAAGGTGGGTAATAGGGCTCCTCCTGCTAAAGCTACCCAGACTTCTTTGACAAAGAAATCTCCTTTTCTTGACAAACCAGGTGCTGTCTGGCTATCCTGTTCTTATGAGTCGTACTCATCTTTCTTTTCATTTTTCCCTTTCTCTTCCAGTTTGATTAAGGATTACTCAGGATTCATTGGTTATGTCCATTGTCTGCCTAGGGTGTTACATGGTTTTGGATATCTATTTTTCCTTTCGTGGGCATTCCTCAGCCCCCTTAGGAACAGTTGGCTTTCTTTCCAGGGGTGCTACAGGATCTTTTGACTCGGAATGATTCAGCAAGTTCCAGTTTTCCAAAGGGGGGAAGGGTTTTACACCAGAATGTTTTTGGTTCCTAGGAAAGAGAGCACTTGGAGACTCATTCTGGACCTCTCTTTTAAACACCTTTCTGAAGTTCCCTTCCTTTTGGATGTTCCTTCAGATTTTGTTTCCAGTGCTGCTTCCTCAGGCTTTTCTAGTGTCTCTGTACCTCACGGATGCTTATCTTAACATTTCTATTCATCCCTTTTTCAGGAAGTTTTTGTTTCTCTGTTGCTTCCTGGCATATTCAGTTCTCTGCTTTGCCCTTTGGCCTTTCTGCTGCCCCCAGGGTATTCACCAAATGCCTCGTTCCTGTGATTGCTTTGTGCAGGCTAAGGGGAATGCAAATCTTTCCCTACTTAGACGTCCTCCTGCTTCTGGCCTCCTCCCCAGAGATTCTACTGTAGCATCTTCACTGTGCCATTTCCCTCCTGCAAAGCCTGGAGTTCACTACAAGTTCCCAAAAGTCCTCCCTGACTCATTAACAGGATCATGCATTTCGGGGTGCAGAATCCAGACTATTTCAGTGCTGGCATCCCTGCCTCCTCCTAAGGCCTTGATTCTTCATTTCCTTCTTTCAGTCCCTTCTTCCTTTAGCCTTAATCACAGCAGTGGAGTTTCTCAGTGCTCTAGGTTTTATGGCCGCCCACCATTCCTGTACTCCCTTTTGCTGACCTCCACGTGAGAAAACTTCAGTGGTTTCTAAAGTCAGTTTGACTTCAGGATTCTCATCTCCTGGACTTCTTAGTGTGTCTCTTCTTTCATGCCTCAAGCTGGAATTACAGTGGTGGATTCAGCAGTTGACTCTCAGTCCAGGGCTCCCCTTTCAACCCCCTCTTCCATCTCAGGAGCTGTTCACAGATGTTTCAGACATGGGATAGCGAGCATTCTTTGCTTTCTAAAGGTGCAGGGTCCTTGGTTACCTCAACAAAGGAAAGATCACATCAAAGAAAATGAGAGGTCTTCTGCTGGCACTTTAGGATTTTCACCCACTATTCTCCCAGGACCTTTCAAGGTATTTACTGACAATACCACAGTGATGTGGTATATTAACAAGCAAGGGGGGGTGTGGTCTTACCTCCTTTACTGGTTGGCTCTTCTAGTGTGTAAACTAGCTATCTAGTATCAGGTGACTCTTCAGGCTGTTTATATTCCCTCAGGTCAGAACATTTTGGCAGACACTCTGAGCAGGTCCATAACACAGTCCCATGAGTGGATGCTGCATATGGATGTGTTTCTGAACATTGCTCAATTCAGCTGGCTCCTTTTTACCAGCTCGAGGCAACCCTATATCCCATGATGAACTACCTCAGATCTCGTTTGCCGCTTAGCGAAAGAGGTCTCCTTTGCCAGCTGAGGTAAGTTTTTCTTTGTGAAATAAGAAAAAAGAGTAGTTAGGGGTTTATTTTTCCCTTTTAGTGTCAGTTTAGTCTGTAGTTAGTTACAGCCCACCCTATTCCTTGTTTTTAAACTTTTTATAATCTTTAGTGTAAAGCTTCTTAGTCAGGCCTTTTATCCCATTGGTTAATCCCTTCCTGTGTGTTTGTGTAGGGATTAATTTGTGTGTTTGTTGGGATTGTTTGTGTTTCCATCCTCCTAGGATGTCAAAGGAAGGCAAGGTCAGGCTTCAAGAAGTGTGACCAGTGCTGTCAGAAAATGTCTCTGACAGGCGGTCACACTTCTTGTACTCCTGTGCTTTATGTCATGCTTTGTCCTGCAGGAAAGCTCATCCTCAAGCCAGAAGGTTCTCCTCCTAAATTAGGGTCAGGAAAACCTCCTAAACCACCGGGCTCAGGCTACAGTGTCCAAGCCTCCTCCGGCTAAGAGATCCCGGTCCCCTTCTATACTGAGTATCGAGCCATCGGATCTTGAGATCTTCCAGGCTGTCTGACCACGATTGGTGGTAAGCAGGCTGTTGAAGTCTCAGGCACTGGCCCAAATGCTCCATAGCCCGTCTCAACAGACTTGGCTATAGCCCCAATCCTTGAACTTCCTCCTCCGACTCCACCGCAGTTTGAGCCGGACCGGGCTTCTGGGACAGCGACTGTTTGATGCGAGACCATACATCCCTTGCTCCGTCGTCCCTGGCTCTGATCTCCTGAGACCTTCCTTGGAGGGATCTTTCCACTGTCGGCTCCGAGGGGCTAGTGGCATCGGACCCTTGTCCGACCCGCTCTCCTCGGGGCTTCGCTTCTCGAGCCTCTCTTTGGAGCCGGCCATTCCTGTTTCTTGAGCGGGTGTGTTCCGGCCTCCCGGGAGAGGAGCCTTTGAGGTGATGAGAGTGTCCTGGCCTCTGAGCCTGGTCAACGGTCCATCCCTCTAGCTCCTCCCTCTTCAGTGCCTGCAGATGCCTCTTGCCAACCTCTTGCTCACAGGCCCAGGGATCCATCGCCCCAGGTTTCCCCACTGGGAATTTCCTCCTCTTCGGTTTCTCCTGATCCTGCAGGGGAACCCCGGAAGAGAGGGGCGAGTAAGAGGAAACACACAGACTCCCTGAGTCTACTACATCTGATACCGACTTAGATGAGTTGGAGGGTTCCCGGTCCCCCTCTGAGGATGTCTCTTTTTCAGACATCCTTGAGCTCCTCAAACAGAGGTGGCCTCCATTGACCCCTCCGAGGATGAGTCGGTATACCTGGAGGCTTTGGATCCTGACTCTCCACCTCCTGGGTGTCTCCACCTTTGACCCACTGATGCAGGTAGTGGCTCGGCTCCAGATTCTGTGGAACCTGTCGCCAGGAGACCACCCACATTCATGACGGCCCCTTCGGACAAACAGTTCCTTTCCAAGGGTGTCTCTGTGGATGCTATGGTGGCGGCGGCCACTAAGAAGGAACTGGCGGATCCTTCAGTACCTGTCCATCCTCCTAACAAGGATTCTAGGACCATGGACAGGTATGGAAAGCGGATGTTTTCTTCAGCGACCTTTGCTATGCTGAATTATCTTTGTCACTTCACCAGGCTTCAGCGAGATGTTCTCAAGGAACTGGGTGAAGTAGTCCAGGATCCTTCTGCTGCTGGGGCTCAGGAAAAGATTGCCTCGCAGCTTGCAATCCTGAATTCTATATCTAACTCCTCCATGCGGCTCATATCCTATGCGGCCGATGGAGCGAGCAGGGCTGCAGGCACAGGAGTTGCTCTTAGGCGCCAAGCCTGGATGCGGCTTTGTAATTTGGACCTTTAAGGCATCCTTCACTAATACCCCTTTGATGGTTCGGCTTTGTTCGGACCTCAGGTGAAGGATACCTTGACCAGGTGTGAGCAGGACGGTAAAACTCTTTCTGCCGTTGGAGTCCAGTTTTCCACTCCTTCTAGACCATACCCCAAGGGTCAGAAAGATGTGGTGCCCAAGGAGCTACACGGACACACGTGGTCAGTTTACCCCAGAGGCAGAGGGGTAACAATAATAGACGCCCTAGAGGCAGGGGGGTCCTCAGAACCAGGGCAACAGGGAGTCTCTTCCTGAGAAGCCCTTTCAGCATCCCTGAGGTGTTGCCCGACTGTCCACCCTTGGAGGCAGTCGGGGGAAGGATTTCGCTGTACCCAGTAGCCTGGCAATCCCTATCTCAAGAGATGTGGGTACAGTCGATTATATCCGAGGGTTACAAAATCCGGTTTCCTCTACAATCCCTTCCAGACATCTCACCCGGTCAAAGGGATTTGGCAGAACAGGAGGTTTCAAAGCTCCTAGAAAAAAGAGCCGTCCAGACTGTGCCAGCAGACCAGGTAGGATCCGCGTCTACTCCAGATTCTTTTGGTCCCCAAAAGGACGGGAGATTGAGACCAATATTAGACCTGAGCAATCTGAACAGATTTGTCAAGAAGGCAAGATTCCGGATGGTCACGCTTCAGTCCATTCTGCCCTTTCTGGGCAAGGACAACTGGATGTGCTCTATAGACCTTCAGGATGCGACTATCACATAAAGATTCACAGACGCCCAGAAGGTTTCTCCGCTCGGCTAGGGACCAGTCATTACCAATTCAGAGCCCTGCCCTTGGCCTCACTTCAGCCCCAGAGTGTTTACCAAATGCATGGCAGTGGTCACAGCTCATCTGAGACGCCGAGGATTCCAGGTTTTTCCCTATTTGGACGACTGGCTCCTCTCCGCCACCACCAAGTGTCAGCTTCTTCAGTCCAGAGACTACACTCTACAGCTTTGCAGGAGTTTGGGAATTTCAGTAAACTTCGAAAAATCTACTCTGCTGCCTTGCCAATCTATCACCTTTATAGGCGCAGAATTAAACACCGTCAAAATGTTAGTCAGACTAACAGATCAAAGAATTCTGGACATCCAAAATTTGTTCGGCTTCTTTTGCAAAGCAACAAGATCAAAGCCAGATTTATACTGAAGGTTCTAGGTCTTGTGGCTGCGGCCATTGTTCTTCTACCTCTGGCTCGCCCACATGCGTCTTCTGCAGTGGATGCTATTCATCTCCCGATGAGGCACGAAATCATGGTAACACAATCGTGCCGAGCTCATCTGAACTGGTGGATATCTTCCCTCTTCTTCATCAGGGCCGACCCTTTATTCCCTCCTCCAGTTGCCACAGTCACTACGGATGCCTCTCTGATCGGGTGGGGCATTATCAGGGCAGGATGGTCCACGGGACGTGGCAACCCATAGAATACCATCTGCACATAAATGTCCTGGAGATGAGAGCAGTGCTTTTAACGTTGCAAGCCCTCAACGACTTTCTTCCCACGGGGACTATTGCAGTACAGACGGACAACATGTCTGTAGTCTGGTACATCAACAAGCAGGGCGGGACCAGGTCCTATCCGTTATGTCGAGAAGCTCTCAGACTTTGGCAGTGGGCGATCTCTTCTCAGCGTCTATCCACTTCTGCAGCTTTTCAGGATAGACTACCCATTGATACCATTTGTGCAGCAGCTACTTGGGCTACGCCCCATACCTTTGTCTCTCATTACAAGTTGGACTTGGCCTCCAGAGATAGGGCCAGTTTTGGTTCCACAGTTCTCAAGAGTCTGTTCCATTGAGCCACCCGGGATACAGGTGCTAGGGACGCGGTCCCATCCAGCAAGAATGAAGGCGAGATTGACAACTTAACATTTAGAAGATATGTACCTACCATAACGTTCAAGGTGTGAATGAGTTGTCTGTTAATCAGCTTATTCATGTGCCCATTTTTTCCCTTCTCCGCAGTCTGCTAGTGAAAAGGTGCTGCTCACCTTAGATGTGCACATACAACTCAGATTTTATTTGGATTTGATGAGCTCTATTTCCTTTATCCTATATTCTTAGGTTTGGCGGTTTCCAAGGAAACTGTTTCTTCTTGGATTTCCAAAGCAATTTCTTTTTGTTATGTCTTCCGTGGCAAGAGCCTTTCTTCTTCCATTAAGGCCCATTCTACTATGGCTGTGGCTTCTTCTGGTGTCGTTTTCAAGGGTTTGGATACTAACTATTTTTGAGGCAGCTGCCTGGTCTTCTGTGCAAACATTCATCAAGTGCTGTAAGTTGGATGTGATTTCCAGAGCTAGAACTGGCTTTCCTAGAGCCATTCTCCACGGGCTCCTGCAGGATTCTGCTGGTCCAGCCTCTTCCCTCTCTTCTTCCTGACGTTTTGCACTCTTCTTATTGTAAAGAATACTGCAACAGCGAAATGATGTTTCCATAATGGTAGATGTCATTCTCTTCATTGTTGCAGTATTCATCTCTTTCCACCTGGTTCTTTTCTGTTCTGGATTTTCTGGTTACCTCTTTTTTCCTTGGACTGGCATCCATACTGAGGCTCTCAGGCCTGAGGATGGTACGTCCAGATGTCACCTTTATGCCCTATGCTATAAGCGGGGAGCATATGTATGGCATACCTTAATGCAACCTAAAGGCTTTCGTATACTGGCTGGATGTCGGGCCATCTTTGGCAGTGGATCCCTATTGTAACGAGTACTGCAACAGTGAAGAGAAGGACATCTACCATTGTGATAAGATCTTACAGAGCTGTACTTTCATGATGCAGGCAGCTTGTTTTTGCTAAAAAATTAAATGTGTTCTGCATTCCTGTTAGGTAACTCCGTCTTGTCGCATGCTATTCATTTGGTGGAGGAATTTTTTCAAGTAAATCATCCTTCATTTCTTCCCACAGAGTATTGTAGCCAGGAACAATTTACAAGAAGCTTTATTATGGGATACTGTTCCAAAACAGCAGATAGCTGGTTTCATGTGTCATGTTGTCTTATCTCTGTGGTAACACCTTTGTTGCTAGCATGTTTATAAGAACAGGAGATGGAACTTTAGGCACTGCATGGTACAGTCACTTAATGACTAAACTAATGTTGCTTTGAGGATTGTTTTTTTTTATTTTATTTATTTATTTTTGGTGCGTGTGTTTGTGCACTTGAGATGAACATATATAATTTTGTATTTTTTTCAAGATTTTTGCAGCCAGTGCAGAAAATTGATATGAATTTGACTGATCTTTTGGGAGAGCTGCAGCGAGATCCTTGGCCTGTTCCACAAGGCAAAAGGCCTTTACGATCCTTAGGAGTTGCACTTTCTATTGCTGTTGGTCTTCTAGAGGTAATTATTATAGTATTTATGGATAATACTGAAACAAAAGTTGAAGTACACAAGTTGATTACTGTGATAACAATTTCCTGTGATGGCTGTCTTTATTTTACCCTGACCTGAAGAAGGCAATGAGATCTCTAAGCTAGTTTTACATGGGTCATTGTGGCTTAGTGAATGCATAAATGTGTCAAGCATTTTGGAATAAATGACAGCCGTATTTAGCCCCAGAGAATAAGACTGCAGCTGGTGTTTGCAGAAGTACTAGATGATTATGCAGTCTCTCCTAACAGCTAGTTGATTACATTTTGGAGCTTTCCATTGTTTTGGCCTCTCTGAAGTTGGGAAAGTAGCAAATGTACATTAATTCTTTCATTCTCTTGATTACCATATTACTCCTGTTCACTTTCTTGGGAAGCTGTAGCCTGTCTTTTTACTCAATGGATACAAAACAGAAAAACTAAACTAAACTTGAAAGAAGCATCATCCCATCACAAGATAAACACATGCATGCATGCGCGCCCACACACACACACACACACACACACATATATATATATATATATATGTGTGTGTGTGTGTGTGTGTGTGTGTGTATATATATATATATATATATATATATTACACACACATTATGGCTTTTTGATGCGGAAGGATGAAACCCAGTGGAACCAGACAGCATAAGTTCATTTAGTGTCTCTGGCGATAGACAGTCTGGGTAAGGGAGAGGGGCTGTGAGTGACTGGCTTTTGTTAGTTTGTCCCTCCATGTAAGGGGAGGGAATGGTGGTTCCCAGTAGACTAGTTGCTAGTTTGATGGACCTTCCTTGTAGTTAACTTTGTAACTTAACCCCGACAAGACTTAGTAAAGGCTTTATTGTATTGCAAAATATTAGCCCATTGTGTGTGATTTGATTATTACCTTCCTCAGTCATTTGCTTGGAGGTATATATGTTAAAAAGCGGCTTAGTAGGGCACACTGTGATCTTGCTGGGTTCTGTTGAAATCTGTAATCCCAGTGATTCTAGACTGAATTCACAAACTTTTACATGCATTTGACTGCTGCAAAAGATCAGTCCAAAGGAACTGACTTGCTTTTGGCTAATTTCCTGTTTGTAATAATGAATTAATGTAGCAACAATCCCACTATTCAGATGACTGCTTTTATGGTGAACATACTTGCGTATCTATGCTTGTGTGGTTCTGTGAACCTTTATGATGGCATAACATTTCTAAACCCTGCAGCAGGGAGAAAGCCTTTGAAATGTTTGGTACTCTTTCTGCAGTTTTTGAAGAGAATTCTTACCAGTAGCAGTCTCTGAGTAAAAATTATGTCAAGAATTTCTCTGATTTACATTTCTTATCTGTAATTCAAACTCTATTAATAAATTAATTACAGTAATGGAAATGTAACCTATTTTTAAACAATTATGTTTCATTTTAATCAAAGTTAAGTATTGCCAGTTCTTTCATTTTGGAACTAGTGATGCTTCTGTTTTTATATGTACATCATGTCAGTTTAGCATTTTCACCCCGATAATACCAGTTTTATATGAGCAGTTTCTTAATAAAAATATTTGTAAACTTTTCATTAAGAGCACCACTGCATAATTCTTCTTCCCTATTTACAAATGACAGAAGCATCTACAAATTCCTGTCCAGCTAGGCTGGCAGCCTTCACAACAACTAAAAATGAAAATCCCGAAAAATAAAAGTGGTTTCAAGCTTACTAAGAAAAATAAGTTTTAGATTATTTTAGGAACAACAATAAAGTAAGGGTGATGAAACCAGTTAAGGGAGGGGGAGTAGTAATTATGGGCATGATAATATATGAGACAAATATTTTGGGCATCTTAGGGGACACCAACACCTATATTAGGGTTTCGAAAAATGAGATCAGCATAGCATATTGAACGATAGATTTGGCTATAAGTGATCTCCTCATGGAAGGGGTGATTGATTTAGATATTTACAAATATTTGAAGAATGATAGACCTAAAATACCCACCATTTTCAGTATCCCCAAAGTACATAAAATACAAAAAAGCCCCCCTTTTTATGACCAGTTGTATCAGCTGAAGGGTCCAAGACAGCCCCGTTAGCTAAATAGTTGGATAGTAAATTAAAGCAGTTATGAGGAACTGAAAATGAAATTTTAAAGGACTCCTGGGATTTCCTTTTGAGTACAACTCCTGAACAATATAATGAAAATGTGCTTTTTGTTACAATTGATATAAAATATTTATTCTCAGTAATTCCACTTGTAGAAGGATTAGAATGGTTTGAAGAAGCCCTTATCCAGAAAGGCAAAGGAAATCAGAATGAATTTTGGATTTGCCTACTGTTAATGGAACTGGTATTAAAGAATAATTATATTTTCTTTGGTGATGAAAATAGATACGACTGGGCCTTTATTATGGAATACAATGGGGATACCAGATTGGTTAAAGATTTCATTCAGAAGGAATGGGAAACATTTGTTGAATTGATGGACTTGACTACTATCAAGTCTGAGCCATTAAAAATTGCTTACAGGAAAAGTTACAACATAAAGGAACTGTTGGAACATGGTAATTGTGCTGGTGGTGTAATTAATAAGAAACAAGTGGACACTTACAAATGTGTTACATGTTCCCAATGTCCTTACATTATGAATTGTGAAAGGTGTCAATCCCTAGTAGGAAAAGAGAAATACTAGGTAAAATTTACAACAATTGTAATTCTCTAGGGGTAATATATTTGGCTATATGCAATTTATGTGGGGCTTTTTACATAGGTAAAACCGACTGTAAATTAAGAAGACATATTTAAGAGCATTATTACATCAGTATTCAGAATGAAAAAAAATGCATTGTTCAAGCGCACTAAAGTTTGTATGGGGACTAAGTTTTCTTTTTTCATCATTGAAAAGGTAGTTGTAGATTTAAGGGGTGGACCTTGGGGAAACAAGATTTGAATACAGAGAGCAAATTTAGCCTTGAGGCTAACAGTTTCCTTAGGCTTAATGGAAATATTAGTATAGCCCCTGTACTATAATTGAGGGCAGCTAAGCTACAAGTTCATCCCTGAAAGGTGGAATGATTACGGTATGTTTTGGGGAGAATATTTTAGATTCAATTTTCTGTTTTTTTTTGTTTTGAGACTTTTTAGTTTTAATAATATTTAATATTTATAATGGTTAGGAAGAAAGTTTACCATGTGGAAGGCAGAGTTTTTTTAAAAAGAATCTGTAATAATATGTGCAAAATTATTGTATTTTTTGTAAAAAGCCACTAGATGGAGCTTTAGACCACATTAGTTATGGTTCAGTAAGTCATAAGTTATAATTATATAAGGTTTTATTTTAGGATGGTTACAATTATCCATTTTTATGATATAATAAGTATATAATTATGTAAGATTTTTATTTTACACATTATATATGAAGAGAATTTTTTAAAAAAAACTTTTAGGTTTTGGTTTTATAGTATGTGTTGTGTTAATTAAGACTGGGGTTACTTGATTGAATTTGTGTAATGACTGGTTGGGAGAGTTTGAAACTATATGTAAATCAGGGATTGGGGGTGTGAATTTATCTGATGAAGTCTGTTAACTTAGGATGAAAATGCAGAGTGTTTGTGGAGCGTTCATACTAATAAAGACCAGTTTTTAATTATACTTGTCATCTTCGTTTGCTCGTTTCTGTTGTGCTAAGGAGTTTGAGAGGTTATTGGTCTTGGTGGCACAATTGTCCCTTTTTTACAAAATATTTTGAGCTTTTTTCCTGAACTCAGTACTAATGTTGCTGTTTCTAAACTTATATAGGCATAAGTAGTGCAACTGCAAGGTGCAGTCAGTAGTGGAGTCCTCTAGGTCTTGGGGCCTGGGCCACTTTTTTTTTTTTGCATCTACTTCTCTGAGGTGAAAGGCCTCTGACAAAGTTCTCTGACAGTTACAAACTGGAGCAGTCTTAGAATCCCCCAAAAACGCAGATATCCTTCAAGAAGGCCCCACACAGACTAACTGCTGCCAGAGCCGTGGTTTAAAACTTAGTGCTAAAAATGCATAATAATATCTTTCAGAATGAAAGCCACCCTGGGAAATTTCTGCATTGATATTTCACCCGTAAGATTTGACCCTGTGGTTAGGGACTTTTTGGACTTTGACCTATGTGTACTGTAGTAAGAAAAGCATTCTACATTATGAAACTGACAAGCAAGGATATAGCATCCAGGTCCAAGGATACTATTGTTCTATTGTATTCTGCCCTCATTAGACCAGTCATTGAGTGCAATACCCTCTTTGATATGTACCTGACCAGGCACTTACAACAGAGTATCCACTGAGTTTCCACAGAAAAAGAAAAATGTATGGTTAGACAAAAATGTCCTACGTAGACTGCTTCAAAGCCTTATCCTTGTGCTAAGGCTCTTACTGCTACAAGGTGATCTCTGTTTGGCCTACAAAGCATTTTTTGATCCAGCACTTGTGAATGTGCTGCACATCCACAAAAGAAATGGTATCAGAAATACCTGATCCTGGAACATAAATGTCATCTGCAGCTTAAACAAGGCATGTTAGAAGGACAGTTATGTGTCTCAGAGACTACCCCTTGTCTTGAATAGGCTTCTCATGCATGGAAAGCAGTTTTCCTTCTGCACTTTCTCAAGCACAGTTTGGATCACTGGATAGGAAATCATAATGTTACCATTGGTTTGTCACCTATGTCCCTATTAGAAAGAAGTATACAAATGCTCAGCCACTTTTGCCCAAGTTATATCCCCTATACAATTAGTGGTGGTATAACCTAATACATTTGAGAACCATAGCTAGGCTTAAAAAGGCCCTTTAGGATCATTATCCTATTAATCATCTATTAGCCTATCCTAATGCTCATTTTTGCATTTATCCTCTAGTGAAGTTTAAGTTAGATGTTAGGGAGTGGGCCAGTCTACAGACTTTCCTGTCGTCAACCCCTTGGCAGCCTGTGGGCTCTGCTGTAGTTTACTTCAGAGGTACTTGCACACTTCTGCATGTATGCACTCTCCTGATCAAACAGCACACAGCTTACAGCATGGGCATACTAAGCTGCTCGTGCTGCCACTGATAAGCATGCTTTCTTACAGATCTTGTTGCCAGTGCAGTGAGTCATTATGTCTCCCTCTGCCTGGGAATGATGAGCCAGCATCAGCCACTTACTCGCATCCTTCTCCACATAGTCTCTCCAGCACCCATGCTGCGTAGTTGGACTTGGTTTGTCTGGGTGTAGTCAGGACTTTATTCCTCTGCAAAATGGGACTGAGTCAAGAAGTACTTTTACTGAAGATTATCAAACTTAACAGTATCACTGACTGGTTTGCAGTGCCACTGTCCCCTATATGTCCCATATGTATCTGTTTCATATGTGTATGTTATACAGTCTGTAAGATGTTCTTACACAAGTGTAAAAATTTCTAATGTAATTATAAAGAACTAGTGTAAAAATTTCTAATGTAATTATAAAGAACTAGCTGCACACCAGCTCTTGGAGATGAGTTGTCCTTCTTTGATATGTACCTGACCAGCCTCATACAGCAGGCTTTTTCAGGACATTCTCCCCAAGGGTGTGATTTCTCTCCAGACCAAAAATATGTCAGTAATTTGGTATCTGAACAAATTGGAGGGGGGGGGGTCTGATCTTCATTCTTTGTTGGGAGGCCATGAGGATCTGGTCATGTGCCAATTTCACTCAGTGGTTTCTGATTTCAGTGCACATCCCAGAGAAGTCCAGTATTTTAGTGGACAGTCTGAGCGGGACTATTCTCCTTCCTCACAAGTGATCCCTGAATCTGAGGGTTGCCGCTTGGATTATTCAGCACTGTGACACTCTGTGTTGCGACCTTTTCCCTTTTCCATCCATCACCATTTGCAGCAGCTATTATGCCTTGGTTCCTTCTCAGGGGCAGTCACCCAGCGATGCTCTATAGTATGCCAGGCCCTTGGGTCTTGTCTGTGCTTATCTTCTGACCCCACTGGTAATGGAAGTTTCTGTAGAAAGTGGCCCATTGTAGAACAACTGTAATCCTTATTTTTTCCTTTTGGCCTTGCTAGGTGTGGTTTCCCTCCCTTTGGCCACTGCTGAGGTACCCTTCTTGGGTCCTGGATCTCATTTCTCACAAGGTGGGCTTGGATCTGCCCAGTCTTTGAATGCTAAAGTTAACCATTTGGTTTCTCCAATTCCCTTGATGGCCAGGAATCTCAAGCTTTCAGACAAAGTTGTTCACATCTTAACTTCTTTCCAAAAGTCATCTACTGGAAAGATACATGCTAGTGAGTAGAAACATTTTGCTGTGTGGGTTGTCTCTCAAGAATTGGGCCCCATTTCTGCACCTTTGGAGGCCATCCTGGACTTTCTTGTGGGTGTGTTTAATTCTGGGTCTAGCTACTCCCCTATTGAAGTGCCCTTGGCAGCTACTTCTAATTTTCACATCAGTAGCAATAATGTGCCATTGGATGCCCTTAAGATCTTGAAAGCTTTTCTTAAAGGAGCTCTTTTACTCCGTTCTTTTGTACAAGACCCTGTTCTACCTTGAGACTTGCCTTTTATGCTTCAAGTGGTGGCTGTGCCTCCTTTTGAGCCTTATGCTGCTGTTGATCTGAAGTTGTTTTCATGGAAGACTGTTTTTGGTGGTCATTATATCTGCCAAGCATGTGTCAGTATTGCAGGCCCTCTCTGTTGTCCCTCCTTATCCAGTTTTCCATCAAGACAGTGTCCCTCAAACCAGAACCCTTCTCTTCTGCCTAAGGTGGTATCAGAAAATAATTTGAATTAGTCCATTCATCTGCCAGTCTTTTTTTTTCCCAAGCTTTCTAATAAATTTATGCTGACTGTAACACAATGTATGTGGTTTATTTGGCTACCTGTAACCACTCCTCATGTTTCTATATAGGTAAAACCATACAGAGGCTACGAGACAGGGTAAACAGGTACCTATATGAAATAAGGACTAAGAACGTGAATAATGCTTTGGCAAAGCATATTTTAGACTATCCATAACACAATTTTAGTTTGAGTTATGCAATGTTTACAACATAATATTGGGGGGAGGGGGCAAAACAATCAGTTGGAACAAATGGAACGAAAATGGATTTTTCGATTACAGGCCTACAGGTTTCCTGGTATTAATGGTAGTGTC
The DNA here is from genome assembly GCF_019279795.1 of Protopterus annectens. Classification (NCBI taxonomy): domain Eukaryota; kingdom Metazoa; phylum Chordata; order Ceratodontiformes; family Protopteridae; genus Protopterus; species Protopterus annectens. Next base: position 522,749,066 of record NC_056737.1, read on the forward strand.
AGTATTAAGCCTGTCATGCAAGGGAGGAAGCTTAAAACAAGATGAATGAAACTTGGTTTAACAGACCCATTGTTAATTGCTTACTCTTTTGATAGGCTGTTTAGTTATAAACATGTTGCATTTTGCTTAGTATTGTGATCTGATGAAGCATGGTAATATGCGAAAGCGCTCATCCTTTTATGAATTTTAATAAAGAAGTTACCAATGTTGTGATTGTTCTGCTGTTTTTTTTATCTACAGTTTGCTTGGTGCTCCAGTTTGAACATTTGGGAGTATTTGGCTGGTTTGTTTCTTCAGCTTTCTAACAAGGGTGAATATCTTCTGCATTGCATTGATGTTCATTGGCAATTGTTCTTTTTGGATAGGACAAGATCCTTTAGAAAATCTAATCAATTGTTTGTCTCATTCTCCAAGTCTTGGTTGGATGTTCCTATCGCCAAAGTTATGTTGTCTAAATGGCTTTCTGATTTTAATTTCTTTGAGTATGGTTTGAAGGGAAAGTCATTGTGTGTCAAATCCAAAAGTAATTCTAGCTAGATTTGACTTCTTCTGCAGCCTTTTTCTCCAGAGCTGCTTTGAGTGACATTTGTGCAGCTGTGGCGTGGGTGGGTTATCACACCTTTGTGTCCAACTACAAACTGGATATCCATTCCAGTTGTAGGGCTTTGTTTGGTTCCACAGTATTGAGCAGTATATCCTTCCATGAAACCTCCCTATAGTGTTACGGAGTGTTAAGTGGCTGGAGGCTCTGTCCCACAGGTTGAAATCAGATGAAAAAGAAAACATCAGGTACCAAAGTTATGTACTCATCATAATGATAGAGCTGTGTTGCCTATTTGCTTTTGGTTAAACCTTCCCCCTACCTGCCCCTGCCTTTTTCGCTGTCTGTTACCTCACGTATGATCGACCAAGGAGCCCGCTTTCTTTTTTTACATTATTTTTTTACCTTGTGGCCTTTCTTCCCCAAGTTCTAGTTCTGAGAGTTTAAAGAGAGAAGAGGGGGCAAACTAGATCTGAAGTAGTTCTGGTGAAGTGTGGGCTACACATAGACGAGGAAGAGCTTACTGAGCTGAAGTCTTAGAAATTGGCCGGCATCGGATTTGAGTTGGATCAGATACCCATAGGTTGAACCAGACAGAAACAGACAACATGGATCTATTGTTATGGTAAGTACATAATTTTCATTTTTTTCATTTATAATCCAACTTTTTTCATCATTATTGGCTCTCCACAGCTCACCATCATCTGCCCCCCCCCCCCAGGCTTATTTTCATTAACTGGTTGTACAGAATGACTAGCTTCCCATGGGGACTGGCTGCAACTTAGGTTCAGGGTAAAAGAGGAAACTGAGGTGCCCTGAGGCAGCTTCACATTGCTTCATAAGAAAGTGTTTATTCCTAAGGTCCCACCTCCTGCATACACCCATGTCATCCTAGGGTAGGAAGTGCAGTAAACTAGCTGATGTAACTTTTTACCTCCAAAGTCCTTCCCTGCTTGAATAATGTGCTCCTGCATTACCCAACCCCCACCAGGTTCAGTTGGTAGGATGCATCAGTGTGTGTGCACCCACCAAATATGGGGTTTGTCCATCCTCACTGCCAGCACCGTCAACTCCTAGCTGCTGTTTTGAGCTCTGGTTGCCTTGGCCATAGTAAGTGCATTATCCCATTATAGCAATGGTGCAGGAATTTATAAACTGGCTTTAGGGAATCAAAGCATTATGCCTTAGCTTCAAACCAATGGTTACATTATATATGCGGTCCACACAAAAAAAAAAAATTCAAGCAGTTTAAAAAGGGAATGATATATTTTTGCTTTGCTACCTTAGAAATTTTTCAGGATGTCTCAGAGCAAATAATACAAGGTTTAAAAAAGATAAGAAATTATAGTGATGACATAATTATGTATGGAAGAACAGCATTAGTTCTAGATTTTCTAGTGTGTACAAAATGTCAGTCAAATTTCTTGTACGCCTTCTGTTAATATACTAATCTAATGTCCCTGCATTCAGTTTCTCAAAGCAGAAGACTTTCACTGCCACTATGGGTGTTCATTGAAATCTAAATATTGCACATTGGGGTCCTGTACATTGCTCACCATTTCTTAAACACATACAGAGAAGATTATTTATTATGATTGTCCCTCATTATTGCCTTTCCACTTATCTAACTTGTGCACTGCTATTTATATTATGTAATTGGCAACATTACCATGTAGTTGTAAAGCCTGTAATAGTGTGCCTATCCAATATATTAAGGTTATAGCATACATACAGGCCACATTTTTACTAAGCAGTTAAAGCTGGTAGGTTATCTTGAACATAACATGACAACACTAGTATAATATCATGTCATCCTGTAACTCCAGCTCCCATGTCTGACTTTGCACTGCTTTAGAATCTATCAAAATATTTACAGTTTTTGTGACCATACCTGTCAGCCTCTTGGTGTAGGAAGTCTGGACAAAGCCTAAAATAATTGGGGGACGAAGGACCAAAAATAAGGACAGATTTTGTATATCAGTCTTGTAAACTTAGAAAGTTGTCAAAATCACAGGATTTGTGTTAGCATGGATTGGCTGAAGGATATGAAGTCTGAAACTCAAATGTATATCATTATTTAGTGACTTCTATACCAGGTGATTTGCCAGAAAAAACACAAATTTTATGAAGAACAGACCAAAAAATGAGCGAGAAACCTGGATGTTCTTTGAAAATCTGAACAGTTGAGAAGTATAGTAGTGACCCTTCTTGAAGAAGGGAAGTGTTATGCAAGTTGATTACCATAACAGTGTATTTTCAGAGAGAGATCACTGTAATATTAATCTTCCCTCTCTTTTCCACCCCCACACACAATTGCAATCTATGGATTCCTACTTTTAACTATTAAGAAGAAATCTGTCCAGAAAACAAAATGCAGGATAAACCCAAATGTTATGACGTTTGTTGCATGCTGACCTTTTCTTGAACCTCTATTACTATGGTAAACACTTGACAGGTGGCTGCTGATAAAATAGCAGTATTGAATTCCTTAGATTGAGACTGTTTGAATATGTGGAATATATACTAAATCTGAGGTTGTGGAATCTCATCATATTCCTACTGTGTCTCAAGTAGAAACAACAGAAGGTGCAATGAGAGTCAGAACCCTTCTGTAAAACACTTTAATGATAGGTCGTCAAATTTTGATGATGTATTTGTTGTGCAATCACATTTAAATTTCTGAATTTACAAGAGTCACGGTTATGGGTTTCATAGGAAGCCACTTAAAATGTTAATGTTTGTATAAAGAGAGTTACAGGTTGCTTTTCTGCCTTAAGAATGTAGTCACATCATACTACTGTTTGGTAGGGGTACTAGGAACCCTAGTGGGAATGCACTATCTTACACACAAAAATTATTTGAGTGTTTTCTCTTTTTGACAAAAAGACTCATTCATCGCCTTGCCTGTGAACGATGGGGGCACACATTCTGTCTCCACTGCCATCTTCCCTTAGTCTCTTACGTCTTGGTGATCCTTCCTGAAGGTGGAGAATAGGAGATCTCCTTACCAAAGCAGCTGGTGAAAAAAAATCTTCATATTGGCTAAGATTTTGACTTTGGATTACAAAGAGAGTTCCTGCCAGAACAATATTATCAGTTTCCAGAACATTCATGTTTGTGTCAAAGCCAGTTTTGCAAAACATGTTTAGCAGGGAAATTGCAGAAAGAGTGTATTCTGTTTTCCAGTCAGGACTTGAACTAGTCCCAAAGAAGATGGAACGTACAGACCCATTTGAGTTCTTTCCCATATGAGTAGACACTGTTGTCAAGAAGTTACTAGTTTAGAGAGCCTGCACGCCAGTTCAGTATCTACTGACATGCTGTTTTGTACTGGTTGAACAAAACCTCACACACAAATTAGCCAAATCTGAATGCACTAAAGACTTTAGACCAGTCTCAAATTTGTCTAACCTGGACAAAATCTTTGAAAAACTAGACTATACACAAAAATATAACTTCCTCTTACCACATCATCACAGGTTCATGTCAGACTAAGATACAATCATAACCTTGTATACCTTCATTGATGAATGCCACCTTAACACCTGAACATGGACTTTTAACAGGAGTAGTTTTCATTAATCTGACAAAAGCATTTAGAGCAATTGATCATAATCTTCTAATAAACCTTATCTTAGATGGCGTCAGCCGAGATGCTGTCCTATGGTTCACAAACTTCCTGGACAGGAGAGACTTTAAAAGTCCAAATCAGGTCTTTTGTCACTGTGTCCTCTCCTGTAAATGGAGGAGTTCCATTAAGATCATTTTTTTCCACGCTGCTGTTCTCTGCCTTTATAAGTAAACTTCCCACTGAACTTCCACATATTACATAAATTACATGGTCTTTTTGCAGGGCCAGTACTTCTCCATCCAGCATTAAAGAGAAGTTGAGTACTTTTCCCATCTCTCTAACTAGCTAATCAAGAACAAGTTAATATTAATTTGCTACATAAATACAAGGCTGTTTTATAAGAAAAGAGAGTTTACTTGGTAACATGGAAACGAGTTGAACCATTCTGTAATATGCACATATCTGAAAAAACACTGTAAGTGGTGTCTAAGCGCAGTGCATATTGCCAGGTTTCATGGGAAATAGTATTATTCATTTCATACTTTTTCTTTTTCCTTGATGGTCAAAACAAAAGAAGTTATGTACTCACCATAACTTTCCATCTGTGTTGTCCATTTTCATTCTTCCTCAGTTTTTGGGTTTGGATCTGACTTTGCCATCGGAATGCTCATGGCGATCACAAAAGCTCTTGAACAACTGCTTTACCCACAGCGCACCTCCCTCAATTACCTCAGATCTTGTTTGCTAGAAAAATGATGAAATTCCCCTGGCGGAGGTAATGGCAACTAGAAAAATAGTTTTCCAAGAAATGTACTTAAGATCGCATTTTGCTGCAGGTTCAAAGGGAGATTTAATAAGTTGTTGCAGTACCAAACTGAGGTCCTATGGAGAGGAGTTGGATCTCTGAACGGGGGTCTTAAAAGGAGAGTACTTCTCAAACCTCTCAAAAAGGTTTTTCATAGTTTATGTGAAGTAACAGGGACTCTGTCAGAACCCATATGGAAATTTGAAATGGCTGCTAGCTGTACTCTGACTGTAGATGAGCTGTCTCTTTCCTTGAAAATTATAGGTAAGAATTCAAGAATAGCAAGTAAAGGAGATGAAAAAGGGTCTGAATCAGTTTGACGGGCCCAGCAAGAAAATGTTTACCACTTACTGGAATACAGCTTTCGAGAAGATAGCTTATGGAAAAATAAGAGGATGTGTCGGACTGGGGAAGAGAGCATAGACAGACAGTCTGGCTATTAATGGAACTGGAGAAATCCATGCAGTCGGCCTGAGATTGGATAAGTTCAGATGGGCCACTCCTTTTGGGTGAAACACGAGGTCTGGAATTGGATCCAGAATCCATGGCAGATGAATCAAGTGAGGCCAGTGGAAGGGGAACCAAATCTGTCGAGGCCATTAGGGTGCAATGAGTATTACTTTGCCTTTGAACATTGCAGCTTTCTGTAGAAGTTTGGTGATCAGAGGAAATGGAGGAATGGCATAAAGGAGACCAGGGGGCCAATTGTGAATGAGAGCATCCCTTGGTGACTCCCCTAGTGGGGGGAATTAGGGCAAAGCAGCTGCTGCATTTGTTGTCTGTGGGGAAGCAAAGAGATCACAGCAAGGTTGACCCTACTGATGGAAAATCATGTCTTTCACTTTTGGGTTGAGGAGCCACTCATGAGGCAGAAGAATATGTCTGCTCAACTTGTCTGCTAACACATTGGCTGTCTCTGGAATGTGGGTTGCAACTAGAGAATGGTTGATTGAATGAGATTGCCCATTGCCGTACTGTTAGCGACACAAGGGGTTAAGATCTTGTTCTTCCTGTTTGTTGATGTACCAGACCACTGACAGGTTGTCCATTCGGATTGCATTTGTTCCTAGGTAGTGAACGTCTTGAAAGGCTTGCAAGATGAGAAGTACTGCTCTCATCTCTAGGACGATGATGTGCAGATTGGCCTCCACAGTGGACCAAGTGCCTTAAACCATCTTTCCCAAGTAATACCTCCCCATCCCAGCTGGGAAGCATCTGTGGTCATTATGGCCTTGGGTTTGGGAAGAGTGAAAGGACGGATTTGTAGAACCTGGTCTGACTGAATCCGCCACTTGAGATTTCTCTTGCAACTCTGAGTGATGAAAACTGACCATTGAGTGGTTAGCATCCACTGTAAAATCGTCATGTGGAATCTGCCTAGAGCATCTAGAGGTATCGCTGCTGCTATAGCTCCTAGAGCTTGAAGTACCAAGCGGGCAGAAATCTCAGTGCTACAGACTGTTTTCCTTACTTGTGATCTTAAAGTCTGAACTCTGGAATGGGGCATTGAAGCAGTCATTGTCTATGTGTTGAAATGTGTTCCTATGAAGTCCAAGTTTTGAGTTGGGTTTAAGAGAGACTTTTCGTAATTTACAGTGATTCCTAGATGAGAACGTGCAGAAAAGTGATCTCTTACCTGTATCACTTGATGCCTTGTTGGGGCAGTAATGACCAGTCGTAGAGCTAGGAAAACATGTGGAATCCTTGCAGTCTCAAGTAAGCTGCTACTATTGCTATGCATTTGGTGAACACCCTCTGGGCTGTGGTGAGACCAAAGGGCAAGACTCTAAATTGGTAATGACTGGCTTCCAGATGGAAACGTAGGTACTCTTTGGAGTGCTTGTTCATTTTTATGTGATAGTATGCGTCCTGAAGGTATATTGAGTGCATCCAATCATCTCTTCCCAAGAACAGGATTATGGACTGAACTATGGCCATCCGAAACTTGGTTCTCTGTACTGATTTATTTAAGTTGGTTCGATCTGGTCTCCAGTCCCCTGTTTTCTTTGGCACTAAAAATCTTGAGTAAAGTCCGGATTCTATTAATTCTGGTGTTACTTCTTGGATGACGCTCTTGTTTAGCAGCTTTTGAATTTGACATGCTGGTTGTTCCCTCTGCGTGGAACATTGGAGAATCTTTTTGATATTGGAGGTGATTGGGAAAATGGTATTATATAGAGTCTGGATATAATCCTCTGCACCCAGGTATCCGTTAATTCTAGCCAGGCTCCCTGGTGCAGGGACAGTCGACCCCCGATTGCCTCCAGAGGGTGGACAGTTGGGTCTTCATTCAGGAATGCTGGAAGGGCCTGTCACAGAAGAAATTTCTGGACCCTCTGTTTTGCAGGTCTCCTTTGCCAGGATGGCGGTATCTATCGCTGGAGTCCCCACCACCACAACTAGTGGAACCTCCACCATATTTGTCCTGGAAAGGGCCCCTGTGACTTTCTGAACCACATTTTCCCAGTATCTCATTGATTCCTGGAAAAAGATTGTTGGGGTGTGGAAAAACATATGCCCACAGCAGACAGGGTCTTTGTGTCCTTTTCACACCTGGTTCACATCTCTTTAACTTTGTGGCCAAACAGGGACATGCTGTCAAAGGGAGCATTGACCAACAACTTGAAGGCCCCCCCAGAATTGCATAAGCACATCCAGGCATGTCTCCTTATGGAAACACCGGAACCCACTGCCATTGAGATTCCTTTGGCAATATTGGAGATCAACCTCATGGAAGGATTTGAAACTGATTGCAGGGTAACCAACTGGGAAGACAGATGCCTGTACTTTTTGAAAAATGGATCCTTACAGGGTATCAAAGTTCCTTAATTAGGTCTCTCTGTAACCTGGTGAAGTGTGCCAGATAATTCATTGACCTTAAGGCAAAGGTCACTGAGGCATAGACATGCTTCCAAATGTGTCCATCATCCGAGTCTTCCTGTTTGCACGATGGGCACTCGAATTGTCCTCGGCAGGTTCCTTTTTGGTGGCCGCCACCACAGCCAAGGCATCAACAGGTACCCCTTTTTCCCAAAACTGCTTATTCTCAGGAGCAGACATAGTGGCATCTGAGATCATGCCCACTGAGAGATCAATTTTACGAGCTCGTTGGCAGGTGGAGTCACCCAGGAGGTAAACTGCCAGTACTGAAAGCCTCCAAAAATACAGACTCCTTAGATGAAGGGTTGCTGAACTTCCAGATACTTTTCTGCTTCAGTATTTCAAAGATGTATCTGAACTGGGCATCTTCAGGAGGTGACCTTGGGGGACCCTTCACCTTCATCAAAATCTGTATCTTCCATGATGAACTCTTCCATGGAGTCAATGTGCTGTGCATCCTTTTGCATGCCCTCTTTTTTTAGGCACCTCTTCAGTGGGATATTCTGGAGAGGTATCAGAAGAGGATTAAATACCCTGCTGGGAAGACTGGGGATTTCGGTACCATCTGTCCCCTTGGAGAGGATAGGTGAGATTCCTGGTGTAGAGATGTGTATTAAAAACAGGGTGAATGATGTGAAGTAGAAACAAAACCAGTAAACAGGAAAAAATGTCACACTGTGTGTACTGATCAGAAAATGACCATAAAAATACCTTTGTAGCCCAACAGGGGTTCTCTTCACAAAATGTATACCAAAGTCCAAAGTATAAAAAATGTTTGTTCTTATTTCGACTTTTCCTGGTTAGAGGTCGCCACAGTGGAACTCCGGTCCACTAATGATTGGCAGTAGATTTTTATGGTGCTGAGGTGCCAGCTCGACGCCCAACCTTCAGTGAAGGAACGCCCATACACGCATGTCTTTCGAACGTCACTCGACCGTGGGGAAGACATGCAGACTCCACACAGAAGGTGCTTCAGCCGAGAATCGAACGGGAGAGCCTCTTGTTGTGAGGTGACAATGCTACCACTGCACCACCATGGCATAGAAATTTAATAAAACACACAGAACATGAAGAGGCAGAAAAATCCAAAAAGGAATCCAAGTACAAATGGTTAAGTGCTTTCATCCCTGAAATGTTTTGTGGGACTTCTTCAGAACCAACCTTATAACACTAACAAACTTTAAATATAAGTACAACCCTTCATTTTAAGCGGTCATATGACTCATCAATTAAAACAGCTACTAGTGTATTATGCAGCACTGTTTCTTGAAACCCTTTCATGTAACTTTTAAAGGACTATGTCGTGTTAAAAAAGCAACTAATGTTATTAACATTTCCTGTGATACTAAATACAAAAATATCTAAAACAGTAGTGTTTAAAACTTGAAAAAAGTACAGAATGTTTGAATGTATAGTATTATAGACCACTTTTGCTTAAAACATTTTCTTGTAACTTTTAAAGGGCTGTCATGTCACAGAAAAGCAACTAACATTGTTGGCAATTTCCCGTGGTACTATTTACAAAGTATTTTTCTACAGCACTGATGTTGAAACTTGTAAAATAACATATATTCAAAAATACAGTAATTTTTAAAAACAATGTTTTTTAAAACCCCATTTGGATAAAAAGTAGTTAAAATACCAACCTTAGAATGAAAAAGCATCATTCCAAGGTTTAAAAATATATAAGAATGATCAGACAGTCATAAACCCATAAAATGACAATTCCTTAAAATCACCCACTCAGAAAACTTCCATTTAATTATATGTCTAAGCTGACTCCAAACGTCCTATAATGCCTTTAAGTTTTAGAGTAGGCAAAATGGACACAATGTCATTAAGACCTAGCGAGACTCTGGCATTCAATTTAAATTGCCAAAAATGTTCTTTTTTTTTTTTTTTCCCCCTATTTTCAACTCCCACCACCTACCCCTTTCATTTTTGGGGACGGTGTCAATCTGGTCAATGTCTTACTGATGTTTGCCTCTTAGGAGAACATAGCCCCCCCACATATGTTTTGCTCATTTTGGTATGACAAAGGGAGCTGATGGTGATCGTGTTCTTTTGTGGCAGGGAACATGTCTGTAAACTTCTTCACTTTTGCTTCTGATTTTTATGCTTGATCACAAAATTCCTAGAAGAAAGATAAAGGTTTATCCTTGTCCCTCTGCAGTAAATGAAAGGGAAGAAATTTCAGGTTTCCAAGTCCTCAGCAATGCAAAAATCTAACTCAGAAAAAGCCAGGGACACTCATCTTATTTGGGATAGCCACCAGATCTGATGTCCTTTTCATTCATTCCTCAGTGATTGGGTCTGTGATCTGACTCTGCTGCTTTTACTAGAATCTTATCCAACACTCTAGCTCCTCCCGCTACCCATGACGACTCAGTCAACCTGCTATACTCCAGATCTTGATTGCTGCCATATCAGTGTAGCCACAGATCCTTCTCAGAGACCTTTTTTTGGTGTTTTTCATTACTGGAAAATGACAAAGTCCAGTGTGTAGCAAAAGTACTCTTTAATAAAAAAAAATAATAAAACATGATAAAATCCACAGTAAAGCCACAATAAATCCAGAGGAAACAAATGAGATGAGCACTTTTGCAACAAATGTTGCTTCATCAGATTCACCATACACGCAATCCACCATGATTTTATAAGATAGTAATTAAACACTTAATAGGCTCAATTACCTTAAAGAACTAGATCTCAGTGTAGACTTTAAGAGAACACTACAGTTTAAACCCTTGCCTCTATTTGCAGCCAAGTTATATATCCATTTAATTTCTAAGCAGTCAGTGTGGGTCTTAACATCACCACATCTTCCTGTTATTTTGCCAAGTTCCAAAACCAAAAATTTAGACACATGCTCATTCCCTTCTTTCAGTACATGCTTGGCAAGAGCGCTTGTCATCCGTTCTATTGATGGCATATACATGTTCCCTATACGATTTCTTAATTGTCTAGTATTAATACCCACATAGTAGGAACCACATATTTAAACCAAAAAAGATAGCACAATGTTGCGGGTCCACGAATGATTTATTATAAAAAACACATACACAAACGTAGTAAAACGTAGTTAAAATCCACAATGGTTAACATCCACAATGGTTAAGCGCTTTCATCAAGTAGTTTGACTTCCTCAGAACAAAATGACTAGTAAAATCCAAAGTTAAATACATGAATTCTAATTGATCAATAATTCAAAATGCCCAATCATGTTCAATGAAAATTCCCTCCTCATGAATATATAAATGCATAGTTATTTAAAAAGAAAGTATCAGGTTCATCATAACCTACTTAACAAAAAAACAAGAAAATACACACACATAGCATCTCTTTTCAATAGAAAAACTTGTAATAAAAATATACTACAATACACTTATATGTTTTTAAAAATACTGCTACAATAAACCTGCCTTTTCTTTAAGAATAGGCATAATAGAGATATAGTCATTATGCCCTGGGGGGTAATCAGCAGCCAATCGTAGTTGCCATAATAATTCCTTTTTATACAACACAGTTTGCCAGTCCCCCCGTCTGGCTTCAGTAGTGACAAATTCTAATATAGCAAACTTGTAACACTGGAAATTAATACAAGTAACACTATGCTTATACAGTGCACTGGTGACTTTTTCATTTTTGATATCGTATAGGTGTTCATATATCCTATTTTCAGTCTTCTCTCCGTCTTACCTACATAAAAGGAAGAACAGGAGCAGCACTTAGCTATATATACCAGTTTGCTTGAATCACAATTGCCACTCTTTAAAAAAAATATGACTCTTACTTTGATTGTCAAGGGTAATAAAATTTTCTTGTAGAATATATTGACAATAAGAACATTTACCACAAGGTTTACTACCCCCTCTCTTAACCCTGGTATTGTTCAAAATATGATCCTTCTCCAATATTGTCTTAATATTAGGTCCAACCTTAGTAGAAAAGATAGGTTGTTGGCCCAATATGCGATATGTTTCGGTATTAGTTCTAAAAATATTCCAATTTTTTGTCAGAGTTCCCTTTATTTGAGAATACAAGGGACTATATTTGAGTTTGTTCAGTACTTGAATCAAACCACAGATTACTTAAAGTTTACTCACCAGTTTGATTCCCAAGAAATTAGTTTCTTGGACACCAAAATTATTAAAGGGCATGATAATTTTATTTCTAAAATTTACCGCAAAAATACCTTCTGTAACAGTTATTTGCACTACACCAGCCATCATCCTATACATCATAAAAAGAGTATTATTAAGGGTCAAGCTATAAGAGTTGTCAGAATGACCACTAGGAAAGATGATGTTATAGTAGAGTTTCAACATTTAAGGGAGATGTTTTTAGAGAGAGGGGTATCCTGGACATTTTATTGACCCTATTCTTGAAGAGGTTTTGAATAAGTGGGGTAAGGTGTATACCCCCCTACTTGGTGTGGGTAGGGAAGGATACCAGCCTATAAGTCAAGATACAAGTCAAGATGTGAATGTTGACTGATAAACCTGATTTTCAGCATGCTTGTGTGGTGCAATATAGTCCCCCTGTATTGAGAAGACTGAAAAATAGGATATATGAACACCTATATGATATAAAAAATGAAAAAGTCACCAGTGCACTGTATAAGCATAGTGTTACTTGTATTAATTTCCAGTGTTACAAGTTTGTTTACTATATTAGAATTTGTCAACATTGAAGCCAGAGGGGGGGGGACTGGCAAAATGTGTTGTATAAAAAGGAATTATTATGGCAACTACGATTGGCTGCTGATTACCCCCCAGGGCATAATGACTATATCTCTATTATGCCTATTCTTAAAGAAAAGGCAGGTTTAGTGTAGCAGTATTTTTAAAAACATATAAGTGTATTGTAGTATATTTTTATGTGTGTGTATTTTCTTGTTTTTTTTGTTAAGTAGGTTATGATGAACCTGATACTTTCTTTTTAAATAACTATGCATTTATATATTCATGAGGAGGGAATTTTCATTGAACATGATTGGGCATTTTGAATTATTGATCAATTAGAATTCATGTATTTAACTTTGGATTTTACTAGTCATTTTGTTCCGAGGAAGTCAAACTACTTGATGAAAGCGCTTAACCATTGTGGATGTTAACCATTGTGGATTTTAACTACGTTTTACTACGTTTGTGGATGTGTTTTTTATAATAAATCATTCGTGGACCCGCAACATTGTGCTCTATTTTTTGGTTTGGTTGGTTTCAGAGCACTCTACACTACCTTTTGGACTTAGGAACCACATATTTCACGTACTGCCAGGTATACCAAATTGTTGCTATTACAATTAGCAGATACTTCAAAAGTATACAAACGTCCATTCACAGGATGCATAAAAACATTTTCAGTCCTAATATAACTACAGGCATTGCATTCTCCACATGCACGAGTTCCTGGTGTGGCTGTACTAACTTCACTGTTCAGTGATAGAGGTTTATAGCACAGGCGTTTCTTCAAAAAGACATTATTCTTATAAGTAAAATGTGGTTGCTCATCAAAGACCTCCTTGAACTTGGGGCTGAGGTGAGAACTTTTGGTTCTGCTTGATAGAGGCACTGGTAACTAATGTTGTCGGCATGATGCCAGGCACTCTATGGGCTAGGCTTGTAAAGGCTCCAGGGCCATTAGCCTAGTACACACTTGTGAACTGCTCCATTTTTGCAGCCTTTAATTCCAGCACCCTTAGTGACTGTAGAAACAAGTTAGTCTTAAAGGGATTGCTGACACCCTCTTCTACTCCAGGGGTTCATACCTCTGCAAAATCATCCAAAACCTCTTCAGAAGTGAAGGAATCATATAAGCAGTCTCCAACCCACTTTTCAAAGACTACTTCATCTTCCGAGCCTCTTCAAAGGATCCAAAAGAAATCAGGTTTGCCCTCCTTGGATCCAAAATGGAAACAGTCTGATCCCACATCCTTGGATCTGATAACTACTTATACGAAGTCTTCAAGAGTTCAGTCCCCGGGGTTCACTGTAGAACATGTTTCTTCTTGGCTCCATTCTCTCTTCCATCATGAGACCCTGAGAAGAGAGAGTCACAGCCCCAGTCTAACACTACCTCCATCAGGTCTTGCAGGAGCCTTTCAGAAGCCGAAGTGGATAGGATGATGAGGAAGTTCCTCAGAGCTCAGATTCAGATGGGTGTTATCCCAACTCCATCTCCCATTGGATCCGTGAGCCTCCCTTCTACCTCCCATGCAGTGATCTCGCCTTCTCAGATCCGAGAGATCCAAGAATGTCAATGTAGGATCCAAAGACCGCTAGATCTTCAACTCTGACTGCTTCCATGACTTGTTCAGCTCCAATTCCTTTAGACCAGGACGAGTGTTGGAGCTGAAGTGTAAGTGCAGCATGGGTCCTGGAGGGAGGCCTAGGTTCCACTAAGAGGTTTTGGAGCCATTCCTGCTTCTTGGAGCTTCGGCTTTGGACAGCTTGGGTTTGACTTCCCCTTTGAGGCTTAGGCCCAGGCAAGATCGAGACTTGGTAGCATTGGCACCTTCAGCTATGGTACAGCAAGCTACAGCATCTCCTGGTCCTTCTGCTTTTGAGGTAATGGAGAGGGTCTTCTCTCATCCAAGAGATTCAACCACTGTATCTTCTTGGATCCTACAGCTCTGCCTCCTTCAGGTCTGAGCTCTGATTCTCTCAGACCTATTTCACAGGGACAGCTGGCCCCATCAAGCATCCAGACAGCCCCCAAGGACTTTCCCCTCTCTTCGAATACCTCTCCAGATTGTCCCGCTGAGGAAGTTGCCCGAAAGAGATTGTGTAAGCGGAAACACATAGAGTCCCTTTGGGAGGCTCTCACCGAAGACCCTGACCATGTTTGAAGGTAAGGGGTCCCCCATATCTGCACCGGGTGGTTGGTCCCTGTATACCTCCTTCCAAGAGGAGTCCGTCTTTAAGCTTTTGGGTCTGGTCTATCTACCTCTTAGGTGACCTGCCCCAGCAGATGAGCTTATCAATCTAGTCTCTCACTTAGCAGGGAAAAAACTGGATACAGTAGAACCTATTGCCCATTGCCCTAATAAATTTCTTGCTCCACCTAAAAACATGGCCACACTGGAGCAAGGGAATTCCTGTTGATGCTATGGTTGTGACGACAGCCACAAAGAAGGAGCTGGCAGACCTCCACTGTCTGTTCCCCCTAACAGAGAGTCCAGGGCGTTGGACAGATTTAGGAAGCATGTTTTTGCCTCAGCGACCTTTTCCTTATGGTCTGTGAATTACTTGGCACATTTCACAAGATTACAGCAGAATTTAACTAAGGAACTTTCCAAATCTCTCTCTGTGCCAATGTCTGTGGAGGACTACAAGACATATTCTTCACAATTGGCCACTGTCTTATCCATCTTTAATGCTTCCACAAGGCTAATTTCCCATGCAATAGAAGGTACCTTACAGGTGGTGGGTTCAAGTATGGCTATTAGGAGACATGCCTGAGTGCACTTATGCAGTTTTGTGGAGCCATTCAAATCTTCTTTCATCATTCCTTCTTTTGATGGAATATCTTTGTTTGGCCCTGTTGTAAAGGAAATGCTTTCCTGGAGTGAATAGGATGGAAAGACCCTGTCTGCCGTAGGGATAAACTTTTTTAGCCCTTAACAACCCTTTTCCAGGAATCAAAGAGAACACAAGAAAATGTGGTCTCGTAAGACTCCGAGTCTTTTCCAGGATTCACATGAGTGTAACTCCCCCAGAAGCAGTAGGGGAAGTTCAAGTGGAAGACGCCGTCCTCATGGCAGGGGAGGCCCACTGAACCAGGGTTTCTGAGATTTTTTTTTGGATAAACCCTTGTAGCACTTCTGAATGGTTACCAGACTGCCCACCTCTGGAGGCACGATCAGTTCAGAGCCCTTCCCTTTGGTCTCACCACAGCCCCCAGGGTGTTTACCAAATGTATGGCAATGGTAGTAGCTCACTTGAGACTGCTGAGATTCCAAGTGTTTTTCATACCTAGATGACTGGCTCCTCACCACCTCAACCAAGGATCTTTTAGAGAAATCCAGGGGCTATTTGCTGCAGTTATGTCAATATGTAGACATCTCAGTCAACATCTGCAAGTCTCATCTTCAACCTGTTCAGAACCTGAAGTTCATAAGTGCTCATTTGAACACAGTCAGTCAGATAGCCTCTCTTCCACCACATCAAGTAAGGATCATCAGGTGCCAGGTGGAACAGATTATTGCTCACTCTTCTCCTCCAGCCAGACTTCTTCAGGCCCTAGGGTCAATTTAGTTCCTATGGCCCAGTTTTATATGTGTATTCTTCAAAGGATCCTGGCTGTTCAGTGGTCAATTCTTCACCATCCTTTGTACTTTCTTATCAAACTCACTCGCATATGCAAAGAGCATCTACGCTGGTGTATTCAGTCAGATGAAGTTTCCCTAAAGCTGCTGTCTTCTGCTTCCACCCCTAGTAGACATGGTAACCACAGATGCCTTCCAGCTGGGATGGGGGGGCATTTCATGGGATGGAAGGTAAAAGGCACGTGGTCCCCAGAAGAGACCAATTCACATATCAGTGTCCTAGAGATAAGAACGGTCCTCCTAGTGTTGCATGCCTTCCAGGATGTTCTTCCTCTTGGTACAATTGTGATACAAACAGACAGCATGTCTGCGGTTTGGTACATCAGCAAATAGGAGGAACTGATCTTGCCCCCTTTGTCGAGAGGCAATGAGAGTGTGGCAGTGGGTGATCTATTCCAACCGCTTTCTTATGGCAGCACACATATCGGGGAAGTCCAATATTCTAGCGGGCAAACTCAGCCAGTCCATTCTGATGCCTCATGAGTGGTCTCTCAATCATTCACGAGCAGAGAGGATTTTCCATCATTGGGGCCAAGCTTGCTGACCTCTTTGCTTGTCCCCACAAGAACAAGTGCAGCAGATTCTTTGCCCTAGTCATCCATTCAGGGGAGTCAGAGAGAAAGATGTTCTGGTCCACATTTGTCCCAATGGTCTCCTTAATGCTTATCTCCAGATTCGTACAGAAAATACTTTCTTCATCTCTGATCAAATCTAATCACAAATTAGAAATATTCTCCTTTAAGGTCTCTAAATTCTCAAAAAGAATACCTCTGAATTGAAAGACTTAAGAAAATAAATATACTAAAACTATATGATGAGCTTTCAAAATTCAGTTACAAGATGTCCTGCCTCCAAGTAGTCTCAATTGTTACTTACGCCAGTGAAGTTTTACTCTTGTACCACCAATAGCTTAAACCAGGCAGTCCATATCAATACCAGATATATAACAGATTGTAAAAAATGAGCAATCCTCGCTAAGTGCCAACATTAAACTCCATAAAAATAAGTACATACACAGGAGAATTAAGACAAGAAAAAACACACAACAGTAGTCTGAGGGGGTCTACTTTATTAATTTGAATGTTCAAAAGTTCAAATGCATAAAGATCGACACATATGCATCGAACTCTTAAACATTTGAAAGTTAATAAAGAAAAAAAATACACAGGAAAAAAAAAAGATGTAGGCAGGGGGGCAAGCCTCCCTGCAACACCCAAGTGGGGGGCTGCACCCCCCACACTCCCCGCTACTAAAATATACCAACTCCGAGATCACACTACATTGAAGTAAATGGAAATCTCCACCTGCGGAGATTTCTGTTTACAGTTTTCAAGGCTTGCACTTTCGATGCATATGGTTCCATCCATATGTATTCGCGGTTTTACGCTTTCGCATAAATAAAGTAGACCCGTCTGAAGTAATTAATATTGGTATAATCCACTCCTTCACAAAGGTATTGCTAATGTACTTGCTGATAAATTTAATGCAGCTTCACATCATAAAAAGCTACTAAAGTTCCACAAATCCCTGACTCCACTTACCCCCTTCCAAGTGTTATTGTGGAACATATACTAAATGCACTCTCCAAAGCCAAACAGTACCACCTGTAGGAGTCTCACCAATATAAATAGTTGCTTAATCAACAGCATCAGATATGCCTTCTCTGAACCCCACCAAAAACTGTTCAGCTTAAGCATATCCAGAGAGTACATTCCTGAGTTATAGAAAATTGTGATCATTATGCCGTGTCATAAAGGGAACCGCATTCTGAGTTCCAAGGAAATATAGACTCATCAGCCTAACAAGACTAATTTGCAAAGCTGCAGAATGTATTGTATCTGATTTTGATAAGCTCCACTATAACAATTATTGCTTCAGACCCGCAACAATTTGTTCTTGTCACAGAGAGAACATTGCTGCACAATTTAATAAACTTTATTGAGAAAGTCACTTAAGCTGTAGATAGTGGTCATGCAATTCATACACTGTACTTGGATGTGCCAAAGTTCATTGACACTGTTGCCTATTCTTGAAATGTAAATATACTTAAAAGCCTAAGTGTACATCCTTATGTTGTAATTTAGATAAAAAACTGCCAGACAGAGCCCTTGTTGTTAAAGTAACAAGTGCCATCCCAGAAAGCAAAAAGGTGACAAGTGGTGTTCCTCAGGGCTCAGTACTGTAACCCTTTCTGTTTGGTTTCTGCTTCCTAGATCTCCAGACCATTAACCCAGATATTTGGCTGAGTAAATTTGCCATTAACTGCAAGCTAGGTCCACTGCCATGTTACTAAATAGTGGCTAGGCCATGCAAGTCAGTGTTGTGTTAAAAATGCCCTTAAATTAAATGCAAAGATGTATAGCATTGTTACTTTTGGTTTAAAAAATGTTCACAGCCGTTTACAGTGTAAATACCACCCTCTCTAGACTGATACAGTTGTCCGAAATCTCTGTACCTTCATAGACACCTCTCAATCCTTTGGCCACCACCTAGGAGTAGTAGTCAAGAAATCCTTCTGTGTAGCTCAGTTAATAATTAAAGGTGTTTCATCCAGGTCAAAAGTAGGTATCATTCCTTTATACTCTGTCCATGATTAGAACAGTTATAGAATATGATGCCTATTTTAGTATTTATGTATCCAAAAATGTCCTGTAGCTAAAAAGACCCCCGGTCTAAAAACCCTTCGCTACAGTGACAAGCTTGAAGTTCTATCCTTGTACTGAGCTGATTTTGTCTAATATTCCTTGCTGTTAAAGATCTCCTTCTCTTGTGCAGAAATGAATGGTATGACAAGCTCTCAAACTGAAAACTTAATTTTCATTAATAAATAAATACGACATGGAGAGGCAGATTTATTACTTAGCACTTCCCCATCTGTGGAAAAAATTATTACTTGGCACCTCCCCATCTCTGGAATAATCTTCTACTACATGTAAACCAGAGTGATGCCCTCAATTCCTTTAAGTAAAACTTATGGTTAGATGGATGCCCATAAATTCATGCTGGCCTTGCTCTGTTCTCTTGCAGGCAGGATAACCCATATAAGAATGAGTATTGGCAAGTTGATTATGGTCCATTATGCCTTGCAAGTTCCATGACTCTTGAGTAAGGCAGACTAAATGTCAGTGATACAAGTTAAATTTAGTTAACTTTTTTGTTTCAGAGAAGTGAGATTTATATCCACGCCGTCCTCTCGCTTGGGATTTTAAAAATGAATAAAATCCTTACTGCCTAATAGGCATTTAATTTCTTGCATATCCACAGTCATGTTGTATTGGCAGTTTGCACTGCTGCTGAGCAGTAAATAAACCAATTTAATAAAAAGAGAAGAGACACATTCATGTAATTCCGTTAAATGTAGTGTAGTGGGGACCCTAGGTAAAATGTTGGGGAAAAGTAATGAAGTAACTTAAAATATTATATTTCCACAAAAAAAAAAAAAACAGGAGTTTTGTGTTGCCTAGTAGATAAATTAATTTAGAAATGTAGCCTGAAAATTATAAATGCTTATTTGGAACACTACTGACACTCAGTGGCCTATCTTGTGTATAGCAGTAGCTGTATTTTTAAACTATGTAGCTTTACTTATCCACTTGATTTTGTTTACTATATCATTGTTTACAAGGGGAGGAAGATTTTACAGTTATTTCCACTTCCATAGTTGTTTTTGTATCAGATATAAATATTGACTCTTCTTTGTTTGAAAAACAAGTTGTCTTCCACTTGTACTGGTAACATTTCACTGCTTTATCCCGGTAGAAGGGATGACATGTAACCTAAGATCTGATGTTGTCATTTTCATTCATTCCTCAACATATGGGTTTTGGATCCAACCTCTGATCTGACTCTGATACTTTTCTTCCAAGCTCTTGGATCCGACTCTCGGGCTCATCCCCTTACCCATAATGCCCCTTACTGCTGAATTACCTCTGATATCGTTTGCTGCTCTAAAGCGAGCTATGGGTTGTAGTTTTCAAGCTTTTGTGAGTAACAAATTAGACTTTATTTTTTCTTTATGAACTAATTCTCTGATATTCTTCGTGTTTCACTGTTGCAGTCCTTACATTTGGGTAATCTGCTTGCAGGTTGCCCTCATTCGGCCTGATTAACAAAGATTAACAAAGTCTTGGGTCCTGCGTCAGTTGCTGTCCCTTCTTCCATGACTTCAGTCATCAGGGGTATAAAACATGCAGCCGACGCCATTACATCAGTCTTTCTTGCTGTGCGGTGCCTGTGCAGAAGCAGTTCGCAAGTGCCGGTCGGCTGACTCCTGAAATTTTCATTTTCGAGTTTCAGAACCTAAGTCTTCAACTAAAAGCTAAGTACCCCATTGGGGAAACTTTTTCTTGCTCCTTCTGATGTCAGTAAAAGTTAATAATTGCATTACTTGTGGAAAGCAAATACCTCATAAAGATTTTCATCCGTACTGTATTCCTTGCCTAGGCCCTGACTACGACGTACCTTGCTGTCGGTTTTGTGCTTTATTTCATCAGCGCACTATCCATCGTTGGTATATTTTTGCCTCTAAATATTTTGGTTCTCGGTTTAATTATCCAGAAATGTCATCGGTTAGCCATCCGACCACTGGGATTCCGAAAAAATGCAAAGATAAAGACCGAGACAGGCTGCTGAGGTCCAAAACTGCCGACGACGCTTCTCTTAAGCCAGTCGCCAGTTTGCCAGTACTCAGTGAGGCGCTTTCGCAGCCCCTGTTACTCGCTACTTCTGATTTGTAGACCTCTACTGAGACCCATTCAGAGTCGGTATGTTACAAGATACTTCAACTATGGAACCCGCGGATGTCTCTACCTTGGATGGGTCCGGAGCCGCTGACAGGCACTGGCTTCTGAGGGTTTACTCAGGCCTACGGACTTGCATATTAAATCGACGCCTCCTTCATTACTAAGTCCTAAATCTCGATCCATGTCTAAAAGACTGACACTCATGCCACATGCTCAAAAAGTGGCTTAGGGATTTCCTTCTCCTACCTCAGCATAGGCCTTTGGCTATTCCTCCTGTACTAGACATTGTTGATGATGCTTTCTCGGAATCCAGTTTGGCCCCTGATTCTCTGCCTCCTGCTCCCAGTAAACCTGACAGATACTACAGGTTTCCTGAGTTTCACAAGTTCCTTTTCAAAAATCCTGTTGCAGATCCAGAAACTATTTCACAGGGGCTCAAGGGCATTAAGGCTTCTACTGCTAAAAATCCTACCCCTTCTGTTAGAGACTACAGGGTGCTGGATAGATGGGGTAAAAAGGTTTATACATCTGCAACCTTGGCAATTAGAGCTTTAAACTGCCAATTTCATATGTTAAAATATCAGCAACATGTTATTGGACTGCTTAAACAGAAAATGATGTTTATTCCTGACTGTGTGGAAAATAAAGACTTACAGGATTTAATGCATTCTGCTGAACAAGTTGGAAAACATACTTTGCAATGTGGTTTTGATTCTTTAGAGGCCTCTTGCAGGGCTGCTGTTACTGGGTCTGTGCTTAGAAGGCATGCTTGGCATAAGGAGCAATCTTTGCCTGATCATGTTAAAGCTAAATTGTTGGATGCTCCTTTAAATCAGGACCGCCTGTTTGGCAACAAGGCTGAAGAAGTTCTTAAACAGATGGAAGATAAAGCTAAATCTATGCAAACTGTTAAAAATTTTTTACAAGTTCAGCCTCCTAGATTTAGTAGGCACTGGCCTTCTAAGAATTGGTCCTTTCCAGCCCCTTCCAGGTCTTCTCAAGCCAAACCCAGACACAGCAAAAACCACAGGTTTCAGTCCCAGGGACTCACAGAACTAAGCAGTGGGGGGCCTCCACTTCTAAGTCTGAGAATAACAAGACACTCCCCTATGGTAAACTGTCTCAATGAATCCCTTTTAAAATTTCCAAGCACTTATCTTCTGACTGCCCCTTTGGGGGGAAAGATTGCTCTTCATGCAAAGAACTAGGAACTCATTACCCAGGACAAATGGGTTTTAAATATAGTGTCTCAGGGATACAGATTTCACTTCCACACATTGTCAACACCAAGTGGGTGACCGGACCTACCCCCAAATCAGTGGGCAGAGGCTCAAAAACAAGTACTTTCTCTCTTAGGCATGGGGGCTATTCAACTGGTACCAGAAGAGGAAAAGGTTTCTACTCTAGACTTTTCCTGGTACCCAGAAAAGACAAAACATGGCGTCCAATTCTGGACCTGTCTACTCTAAACACCTTTCTGGAGATTCTAAAATTCAAGATGCTCACTCTTCACCAATTACTTCCTATGCTAGACAAAGATACCTGGTTGGCAGCACTAGATATAAAAGAAGCATACCTGCACATCCCAATCAGGGAATCTTGCAGAAGATACCTACGCTTCAAAGCAGGCTACAAGCACTATCAGTTCTCTGCACTGCCCTTTGGCTTATCTACTCCTCCCAGGGTATTCACAAAGTGCTTAGCTCCAGTTATTGCATTTTGCAGGCAAAGAAGTATTTATATATACCCATACCTGGACGATTGTCTAATTCAGGCAGAAAGCCAGGACATAATTTTGAATAATCTGACATTTGTAAAAAGGGTTCTAACTTGTCTGGGGTACACCATAAATGAAAAGAAATCACAACTGGTACCCTGTCAACAAATTACATTCCTGGGAGCAAGCTTGAATACGACTTCTCAGATGGCTTACCTCACGTCAGAAAAGCAAATTCATTTGACAACCTACTTCAGACAAGTGGCCACAAAAACCCTGCTATCTGCAAGACAAATACTGCAAGTCTTGGGGTTCATGGCCTCCTGCATTCTACAAATTCCATATGCAAGACTGCATATGAGGAAACTACAGTGGTATCTAAAAAGCATATGTGGTCAACATTCTCACAGCCTAGAAACAATGATTCCTATCATACCTTGCCTACGCCTAGAGTTCCTTTGGTGGGCAGAGGCCTTGCCACCAAAACAAGGGACTACCTTTCACACCATCCCCTGCCACCCAAACTCTAACAACAGATGCATCAGACTATGCTTTGGGGGGCTTACCTGGCAGGGAAGTGCATTCAGGGCAAATGGAACCCAAGTCAAATACACGTGCATATCAATCAAAAAAAACTGTTAGCTGTACAGAATGCTCTGACAGCCTTCAAGGACTATATTCTTCCAGGACAACTAATGGTAAAGACGGACAACACCACGGTTATGTGGTACATAAACAAGCAGGGGGGGTACACATTCTCACCCCCTCTGCAGACTAGCCATGGCATTGTGGAACACAGCCTTTAGCTACCAAGTGCACCTACAAGCTCAATTCCTACCAGGAAAATTAAATACACTGGCAGACAGACTAAGCAGAAACCTCATGGACCCACACGAGTGAAAACTGGAACCAAGGATTTTCAACATGTTGACAAGCAAATGAGGGGCCCAGATATAGACCTGTTTGCTTCCCCCCAGAACTACCAATTGGTCAAATTTTGCACAAGGACTCCCCACAAACAAGCCTGGAAAGTGGATGCTCTATCCTTCAGCTGGAATCAGTCTGTGCCTTCCCCCCGCTGCCTCTGCTCTCCAAAGTACTACTAAAAGTCAAACAGGACAAACCAAGGATGATTTTGATTGCTCCAGACTGTCCGCGCCAACACTGGTACCCCCTCCTGCGCAGTGTGTCACTGTTATCTCCATGGCATCTGCCTCAGACTTCTTCCCTGCTGTCTCAGCAGGAGAACCAGATTCTGCACCCTCAGCTTCCAACACTGAACCTTGCAGCTTGGCTAATTACTTAAACTCTCGCTTACCATCCCTCAACAAACCTGTGATGGATGTTATCTTAGAGGCAAGGAAGCCTAATACTATAAAATCTTATGCTGAAAAATGGAAAAGATTCTGTGCCTGGAACCAATCTCCAGGGATGAGCACAGCAGCGCCCAGTTTACCTCAGATTTTACAATACTTAACTGAGATGCTTCACAAGGGCCTGTCTTTTTCCTCCATTAAAATCCACGCCTCAACCATTTCAGCTCATTATAACACAGAACCTCCCCTCTTCTCTCATCCACTGTTCAAGCAGTACCTCAGAGGGGCCAAAAATTTGAGACCACCCAGAAGAGCTCCAACCCCAGCCTGAGACCTTAACTTTGTATTGGAGAAACTCACTCTACCTCCTTTCGAGCCAGCTGCTACTGCAGACTTAAAATTTCTTTCTTGGAAAACAGCTTTCCTTTTAGGAATCACTTCAGCTAGAAGGGTATCTGAATTACAGGCCCTTATGGCAGTGGAGCATTTCATCATCTTTCATGTGGACAGGGTATCACTCAGAACCAATCCATCCTTCATGCCCAAGGTGGTATCCACTGTGGCTCTTAATCATGTCATTCATTTGCCAACCTTCTTTCCCAATCCACAGAACAAAGGGGAACGTATTCTGCATTCCTTGGATGTGCACAGGCAACTTAGATTCTACTTGGACAGGACTAAACCTCAAAGAAAATCTGAACAACTGCTAGCAGTATTTGCTGCAGGGGCAGAGGAGAAGGCTATTTCAAAACAAACCATTTCTAAATGGATAAGCCATTGCATTCATTTCTGCTATAAGCACCATGGAAAACCTATCCCCCAGGGGATCAGACCTCACTCCACCAGGGCTGCAGCTACTTGTACAGCCTTTCTCAGAGGTGTTCCTACCAGGCACATACTAGAAGCTGCTACATGGAGTTCTGTACATACTTTCACCAAGCATTATCATTTGCCAATTTTCTCTAAATCCAGAGCTGGCTTTGCCACTGCAGTCTTGCAGGGCCTTATAGCTGGCCCTAATGCTATCTAAATACCTCCTCCCAACCATAGCTTTGGGAATCTACCCAAAAGTAATGACTGCAACAGTGAAACATGAAGAACATAGTACAGTTGTGTACACTTACCATAAATGTAGATGTTCGAGTGTATTCAATGTTGCAGTCCTGGTTACCCTCCCCCTTGCCCCCAACTTCTTTTGGCTATACCTTTACTTTCCTTTACTATGCTTAAAAGCCTTTTTGGTGTATTTGCTTTTTTGTTGGAGGTATACCTTTGTGTTTTTATGTTTAATTGCTCCCCATTAGGGGGGGCACCTGACATCTGGGGCAAGAAAAACTGATGTAATGGCTTCGGCTGCATGTTTTATACCCCTGATGACCTGACGTCGTGGAAGGACCCAAGACTTTGTTAATCAGGCTGACTGAGGGCAACCTGCAAGCAAATTACCCAAATGTAATGACTGCAACAGTGAATACACTCGAACAACTACATTTATGGTAAGTGTACACAACTGTACTTTTTCTGTACTCCTTCCTCTCTTTACTCTTTTTAGCTTTTTTCCACTTTTGTTTCTACCCTTTTGATAGTTCTTTGTTACTGTTGTTGGTAACCTTTCTTTTTTTCCTTTCTTTTCTGTTTTTCTTAAAAAATAAGTAAATATATCTATAAATTATATTTATATATATATATATATATATATATATATATATATATATATATATATTTGTGTCTTTGTCCTTTCTTGGTCATGGCTTAGAAGCCAAATGGACTTAAGAAATGCACTTCCTGTGGGCTTAATATACCAAATTATGTTGCTCACAAGGAGTGTGTGTATTGTTTAGGCCCTAGCCACCTGGATTTGCTCACAGGGAATGTGTTTGTTTGTTAGGCTCTAGCCACCTGGATTCCCCCCTTCCAGATATTTGTGGGGTTTAATACCAAGGCCATTAGTGATAGGCGCAGTAAGCTGGTTCTGAAGGACTTCTTCCTGCTTCAGCTCCATCTTCATCTACTTCTGTATCAGGGGCTCAAGCCCCCTCCAAAAAAGTCAAAATCTTCTTCGGAGCCCAGGGAGCACAGGAGATGCTGTCCTGTTGGGTCCCCAAAGTGTACTCCGATATTGGAGCCACCTATCAGAATTTTGAAACAGCCTGATCTAATGACTTTGGATCTGATGCCAGCTGTTTCAAAATCACATTGGCCCCAGAGCCCTCAGTTCTCTCCAGAGCCAATCTATCTATGGCTCTGATCTCCCTTTTTGCAGGAATCTCCCAAGAGGTTGTCTCATCCTCCATCCATGTAGTCATCTATCAGGTCCTCCCAAAGTCTCTCTGAAGCTGATGTGGATAGGATGATGAGGAAGTTTCTCACAGCTCAGATCCAGAAGGGGGTCCTACCAGCTCTGTCTCCCATTGGCGATGTGAGCCTCCAACCTGTTTCCCATCCCAACGTTTCTCCTTCTCTGATCCAGTCAGTGGTTTCAGAGCCATTGTATCCGAGAGCACCGAGAGTAGTAGTGTCTGATTGAAAGATAGCTGCTTCTTCAACTCCCTGATTCCTTTGGCGCTGATCCCCCCCCCCCCAAGCAGGATGAGTCTCTGAGCCTGGTCCGGGGAATGCTTTAGGCTCAGAGTTTCAGAGGCGTTGCGTCCCCTCGGAGCCTGTGCACTGGACAGCTGTGGTCTAACTCTTCCCTTGGGGCAGAGATCCAGGCAGGGTCAGAGCTTGACAGAACCAGGAGTTACAGCTCCTGTAAGGCTGGCTATAGCTTCCCTGGTCCCTCTGCCTTTGAGGGGGTGGAGAGTATGTTCTCCCATCCATGAATACTTTGTCTCTTACTTTCTCAGATCCTAAACCCCATTTCCCCCGCCGGATCCATCTTCTGAGCCTCATCTGCCTTTTTCACAGGGATAGCCGCAGTTGAGGAACTTCCCCCATCTTCCAACACCTCTTAAGATCATCCCACTGAACAGGTTCCCTGGAAGAGGTTGTGTAAGTGGAGGCACTTAAATTCCCCCCAGGAATCACTGACAGAAGACACCGATTTTGATGAAGGGGAAGGATCCCCCAGGTCACCACCAGAAGATGTCTCCTTTGGAGACGTTCTTGAGATCCTTTGCCTCATGGGTGGTTGGTCCTCCGAACCCCCTTCCCACGAAGAATCAGTGTTCCTAGATGCTTTCAGGTCCAGCTCATCTGTCGTGGATATACTCCCCAACTGATGTCCTCATAGACCTGGTCTCCCGCTGGGGTTGGAAGGATACTGTAGAACCAATCCCTTGTCAAGCGGGCAAGATCCTACCTCCACTCAAAGACAGGCTTTTTTTAATTAAACAATCTGTGTAGATGCCATGGTTGTTGCGGCAGACACAAAAAAGTGACTGGCTGAGCAGAGCTCCTCAGTTCATTCTCCTAATAGAGAATCTAGGGAATTGGATAGGTTTGGAAAGCATTTTTATGCTTCAGCTACCTTTACCTTATGGTCACTTAATTATTTGGCACACTTTACTAGATTGCAGAGGGACTTGCTTAAGGAACTCTCCAAGTCTAGACCTGGGTCCATGTAAGCAGAGGAACAGAAGTTTTTTCCTTGCAACTGGCCATCCTTCAATCCATATCTAATGTGCACATGAGGTTAGTCTCTCATGTAGCTGAAGGTTTCTCATGGACTGCGGGTTCGGGCATGGCTGTCAGGAGACATGCTTGGATGCACTTGTGTGATATGTGAGCCCTTCAAGTCTTCTTTCATCAGTGCTCCTTTTGACGGGTCTTCCTTGTTTGGGCCCACTGTTAGATGCACTTTCTTGGAATGAGCAAAATGGAAAGACCTTATCTGCTGTGGAAGTCTGTTTTTCTACCCAGCAAAGATCCTTTTCTAGGAAGCAGCACTGCAGGGAAAAAGATGTGGTCCTGAAAATCCCAAGGTCCTTTTCAGGACTTGCAAGTGGAAATTTCTTTGTGGGGCAAAAGGGGAAATAACAGAAGATCCCACCTTCATGGCAGAGGGGATCTGCAAAACCAGCAGTTCTGAGATTCCTGTTCAGATAGACCGTTTCAGCACTCCTGAAGGGTTGCTCGATTGCTTTTCTATGGAGGCAGCCCGGGGGGGGGGTGCTTGTCTTTGCATCCAGATGCCTGGACAGCTATCATAAAAGATTTATGGATGCAAAGGATTGTATCCAGAGACTATTTCATTCCTTTTTTTACAAATTCCAGCAGTCAAACAAACGTCTCCCAGTGTTCCACCCAGTCAGAGGGAGTTACAGCTCTAGAAATTCTAAAGCTGCTAGACAAGAGAGTCACCCAGGTGGTCCCATCAGACAAAAGAGGATACGGCGGTCATCTGCATCAGTTTGTAAAGTACTCCAAGTTGCGCATGGTTATGGTTCAGTCCACACTGCCTCTTCTGCAGAAGGACGACTGAATGGGCTCCATAGACCTTCAAGGTGCACACTATCATATCAAAATGAACAGACGTTCTCGGAGGTATTTGTGCTTTCGGCTGGGACCAGTCATTACCAGTTCAGAGCCCTGCCCTTTGGTCTCACTACAGCCCCCAGGATGTTCACCATGTGTATAGTAGTGGCAGCAGCTCATCTCAGACTGGGCGGATTCAGGGTGTTTCCTTATTTGGATGATTGGCTCCTCACCGCTCCAACCAGCCATCTACTTGAAGAAGCCAGGGATTACTTACTCTTGTCTATGTCAGTCCCTGGTGATCCCAGTCAGTCTTCCAAAATCATATCATCAGCAAGTTCAAGCTTTGGAGTTCATAGGAGCTCGTGTGGACACAGTCAGTCAATTGACCTTTTTACCACAAAACAGATTTTGTTCCTTGAGACTGCATGTCAGTCAGATTCTATCACATCTTACCCCTCCAGCAAAATTGGTATTTCAGGCCTTAGGTTCTATGGCTGCAGCAATTACTCTACTACCCACAGCTCACCTTCACATGTGAATTCTCCAGTGGACTATGACAGTACAATGGTCAATTCTTCGACAACCTTTGAATCATTCTATAAAACTTTCTCGGGTTTGCAGAGACTTCCTATTTTGGTGGATCCATTCCAATGCCGTTTGTCAGGGATGAACGTGTATCCTTCCTCTCCCAAAGGCCATGTTGACCATGGATGCCTCCCAGTTGGGATGGGGGACATTTCTTGGGGTAGATAGTTCAAGGCATGTGGTCCTCAGAAGAGACCAGTTTTCATATAAATGTCTTGTAGATGAGAGTAGTCCTGTTAGTGTTGCAGGCCTTTCAGACTCTCTTCCTGTAGGGACAATTGCTATACAGCTGGACAATATACCAGTAGTGTGGTGCATCAACAAACAGGGAGGAGCCAGATCCTACCCCCTTATGCCAAGAAGCAATGAGAGTTTGGCAGTGAGTGATCTCCTTCAACTGCTTTCTGGTAGCAATGCATATAGTGGAGAAATCCAACTTTCTGTCCGACAAGCTCAGCAGAACTATTCTGATGCCTAATGAGTGGTCTCATTCATACAGTGGTGGAAAGGGTCTTTCACTGTTGGGGTCTACCTTGCTGAGATCTCTTCTCCTCACCCCTCAACAGGTGCAGCAGATTTTTTGCCCTTATTCCACCTCAGGGGTAGTTACTGAGAAATGCTGTAGCCACGTTTGGCCCTCCGGTCTCTTGTACAGTTACCCCCCTTACCTCTAATCCTCAAATTTCTTCAGAAAGCACTCCAGTTGAGGAGCAAGTTTATTCTCATTGCCCCTTTTGGCCTTGGAAAGTTTGGTTCCCCTTTCTGTGGTCTCCCTTTCTGTATCCTCCTTGGACACTGGACCCCAGTCCAGATCTGGTATCTCATCCTTTGGGGATGGCTCACCCGGACATTGCAGGCTTCAAGTTGACCGTATGGTTTCTTCAATTCCTATGATGGCTAAACAATCCAGGCTTTCCTCTCCAGTTCATCAAATTTTAATATCTTTCCAGAAACCTGGGACCAGGAAGATGTACAACTGTAAATGGAAAATTTTCCTACTGGGCACAACAGACAATTAGACCCCTTTACTTCAACTATTCCTGCTGTTTTGGATTATCTGGCCTCGATTATTCAAGGAGGTGCTAGTTTTTCCACCATGTAAGTTCAGCTAGCAGTCATATCTGATTGTCACACCGGTGATAATGCTTTTCTTCTAGTTTCATCCAGACCATGTAAAGCATTCCTTAGTTACCTTTTTGCTTAGGCCTCTGATTAAAGATCCTACTCCACCCTGGGATCTCACAGTTGTGTTGCAGAGCTTGGTTCAGTCCCTATTTTTGAACCTTCAGCCAAGTCTGACCTCAGATTTTTTTCTTAGCAGACAATCTTCCTTGTGGCTATTACTTTTGCTAGGTGAATTTCTGAACTCCAGGCACATTCTTCAAAACTGTCTTATTTGATTTTCCATAAAAATAGTTACTTTATGTACTAATCCATCCCTTCTACCAAAAATAGCCTTTGAAACAAACATCAACCAGGTCATCAATTTGCCAGTCTTCTTTCAAAAAATTTCCAATGAAGGAGAATACATTCTTCACCTTTTTGGTGTACATAGGCAGCTTCGTTTCTATCTTCATAGAACAAAGGATTTTAGAAAGACTGACCAACTCTTTGTTTCCTTTGCCCATCACAAATTGGGAAAACCAGTATCTAAAGTCACCTTAGCTAGATGAATTTCAGATTGTATTTCTACATCCAAAACCTCACTTTACTAGATCTGCTTTCTGGGCCAAAGCTTCCATGATGATATTTGAGCTGCAGACACTTGGTCCAGTCCTCATACTTTTATTGCTTATTATTACAAGTTGGACATCCATCTCCAGGAACAGAGCTGCTTGTGGTTCTGCAGAACTGAGGAATAGTCTTCCACAAGGGCCAACCAGGGTTATCGTAGCTGGGGATTCTGTCCAAGGTCTATGTTTAGCCATCAAATGACACTTGCACTGAAGGGCTAAACATCAAACCCTATTCATCAAACTTTCATTTTTTCGACTGGGAAAGTAACTAGTTAGCCAGTACTTCCCCATCTCTCACACACTGCAGTATTTCATACCTACCTATTTGGGGGGCTCCCCCCAACTATATATACCAACTCCGAGACCTCACTACAGTGGGGAAAAGGGCAGATGGGGAAGTGTCAGCCAAATAGTTACTTTCCCGTTCGCTGAAACGAACATTCGCTGAATGAATGTTCAATGAATCGGGTTCAGAGTTTAGCCATTTGATTCAAATGTCATAAACACAGACCTCTATCTCCCACACATTGAGGAATGAGTGAAAATGACATCATCAGATTAAAAGTTATTTACTGACCATGACTATGCATCTATGTTGTCCATTTTCATTCTTCCTCAACTTCCCACACCCTACTGCTTTCCTTTCTTTGGGAGTGACCTGATAAGAGTTTATTCATAGGTTCATCCCTGGCATTGTGCCGCCCATTGTTAGTTCCCATTGCCTCTATCAAGTAGAGCCACTGGTGTGATCCCCGGAGTGAACTTCCTATTACCCATCCACTCCTCAAGATTTCGCTTGAGGGCTAATGAGGTGTTCAGCTTGACATGTATGGGAAGCCTATTCCAGAGCATGGTTAGTCTCTGGGTTATAAACCTGTCCCTCCAGCATGTTCTGTTGATTGTGGTAACGAGGTTGAGGTCTCTGGAGTGTGTGGTGCGGGGAGGGATTGGGATTTCTTTAGATATAGCATTTCTAACAGAGCTGAGTCAGACATGGATTTGTAAGGCAAGCAGAGATCACCTCTTAGTAGACAATATGAGACAGGGAATAGCTGGAGTTTTTTGAGTCTGTCCGTGTACGACGTGTTTAAGGCCTAGGATCCTCTTCGTGAGGTACTTTTTGTGGCCTGTCTAACTGTTGCAGGTGTCTAGTGAGGTACATGCCAAATGGGACATTATACTGTATGGCTGGTCTAATGAGAGAAGAGTAGAGAGAAATGATGACCTCTTTCTTCCTGGATGCAAAACCCTTGGTAATGAGATGTTCCACATAGAAGGACTTTCTGACCACAGTGGCAATGTGGTGGTCGAAGGAGAGGTTGCTGTCAACCTGTGTTCCCAGGTCTTTTATAATGCCTTCAGTGTTCAGTGGGCTACCATCAATGTGGTAATTAGTGAAAAATTAGTTTTTCCAAAGGGGATGACTATGCATTTTTTGGCATTAAGCTTAAGGCCATGGTTTCGACACCAGTCATTGGTCTCAGTGAAGCCTTTCTGTAGAATGCCTGCATCACTTGAGGAGCTAATAATGGCTCCCAGCATGTAGTCGTTTCGAATTTGGTCAGCCAGAGTCCCTCCTTGTTGGCCTGTACTTCTGAGATGTAGATGCCAAACAGGAGAGGACCCAGGACCAGTCCCAGTGGACTTCACTTGTGACTGGTCGGCAGTCTGACTTGGAGTCTGCTAATTTCACACTGTGGGTTCTATCTGTGGGTCAATTTGCAACCCACCTAACGATATAGGGGTTGATGCCTAGTTTGCTGAGCTTACCTATAATTCTTGAGTGAGAAATGGTATCAATGGCCTTGGCCAGATCGAGGTAGGCTGTATGAACTGCCTTACCTTCATCCACTGCTCCGGTGACCGACTCAAAGAAGTCAACCTGGTTGAGCAGGCACGATCTACCTTTCACAAAACCAAATTGCATGGGATCTAGAGTTTGGAGATTCCCTATATCCTTGTTAATTAGGTCCATGATGATGCACTGCATAGCCTTACATATCAGACTTGTTAGGCTAATGGGACAATAATTTCCAGGGTCTGTAGTCAGTCCTTTATGGAGAGGGATGACTGTAGCAATGCGCCATTTGGTAGGGACAAAGCCTGAGCTGAGGCTGTGAGTGAGCAGACCATGCAGATGTGGTGCCAGTTCACTTTGTAATTCATGTAGAACACACCCAGGATATTGTCGGGTCCCATGGAAGCTGTATTCTTGGCCTTAGACAATGCAGCTTTAACCTGTGCTGCAGTAATGTTGGGTGCCTGGCATTCTTCTGGTATTGAGATTGATCTTTTAGGGGGGAGAGAGGGGTAAAGTTGGCACTGAATCTGTCGGCCAGTATGTTGGCAATATCTGTTGGCTCAGTATAGGAGGTACCATTGTGCAGTAACTCAGAGCAAATCTGGGTATTGCCATGGAGATCCTTGATATAACTGTCGAAGGCTGTGTGGTTGTTTTTAGTGTCTGCCACAATTCTGCCTTCATAGCTGGCTTTGGAGGTTTTGATGAGGGATCTCAACTTTTTTCTAAGGCTATTAAGGGAATTTTTCCAGTCTTGGGACTTCACCTTTTTCTGTAACAATTTCTTCCTTCTGTTGTAGAGTTTATTAATGGCAGGTGACCACCAGACTGGCTTCCTTTTTTCGGAGGAGAGCATCTTGGTTCTATTGTGTATATCTAGTTCCATGCATTTATGTACGTGTTCGTACAGTGCATTGGTGTATGATTCGGCAGTCATGGATCTATTTCCATTGGTATGCATGCCATGAAGTTAGCCACATCTGTTTGCAGGAGTCCAAAGTCAGTTTTGGAGAAGTTTGTCATGGTGGATACCTTTGAGGGGGGTGTGGGTGAGATGTGGATTTCCATGGTGGTTAGTTTGTGGTCGGATCTAACCAGGGAGGAATTGACTACTGGTGTAGAGCAACGTTTGCCCATGTTAGTAATAACCAGGTCAAGGATGTTGCTTCCTGTAGTGGGGGTAAGAATGAGCTGGTTCAGGGCATTGGAATTGATGAATTCCAAGAAGCTTTGGGCCAGTGCATTGGTGCATGAGTAGTTTTCCCAGCTGATGGAAAGGTAGTTGAAGTCACCTAGTATGAGAGTGTTGGGTTGGATCTTAATAGTTTCCAGGGTGCTTAGGAATGTGGAGTGAGAGTCTTGGGACATGATTAAGGACCTGTGACAGGCTACGACCTGAATCGCCGTCTTACCAAATGTCAGTTGTACCTGGAGTATCTCAGATGCGTTATGCTGGGCTACTAGTCTGGAGGTGTGCATATCCTTTATGAATATGGAGACACCACTACCTTTGGAGCTTTGGTCCATGTTCTGGGGCCGAAAGGTGTGGAATGAGTTATAGCCTGGTAGCCTAGGGGTTCTTTCTGCTGCTTTAAACCAGGTCTCCGTTACAGCACAAATGTAGATGTTCTCCACTTTGAGGAATGCTTCGAGCGAGTGCATCTTGAGATTTAGACTTCTAGTATTGAGCAGCATGACCCTCAGATTGCATTTATTTATAGCTGTTACAGTGATAATTTGGTCTTTGGAACACCACCTAAAAAAGGCACTAGAGGGGTGGCAAGAGCCTTGGCCAGTACCCGGAAACCCATGGGTGACAGTTGCAGGCCATCTCTGGCAAAACATCGAGGTCTGTCAATCATGTCATCCCAAGCAGACAGATACTAGATCCCCTCAGAATGACACCAGAAACTTAGCCAATTGTTGAAGTCAATCATTTTTCATTTGTACTGTGGTATCATTCTGGACGATGGTAGGATGCTGCTCAGGGCTAGGGTCGTACCTGCCTCAGCCACATAATCCGAGAGCTCAACCATGTTGTCAAAGGAAAAAACTTCAAAGACCAATTCACATTAGGTTCAAGCAAGTCACCCTTTATTACTTGCAGCAAGGAGACAAAGCATGTAGGCACAAGGTTTGTCTGAATGATTAATGATTAGTAGGTTATACTTATACAGTCTTCTTCCTGTCACATAGAAAATGTTACATTCTATTGCTGATGTAGTTAGACACAGCTTTCTGTATGTTTTACAGAAAATATTGTTAGACTTATTGCTGACCAAGTTAAAATATCTGTCATTCTGCAAAACATTTTGAGAAAAACAACCTGGCCTTGGGTTTATGTCAGGCCATTTCAGCATTTCAATTATTCTATTGTACTGTTCTAATACATGTGTTACATTTTGTCTTGATTCAAGGTACATTTCTAGCTTTAGTACAAGTAATGCTGACTACGGTTTAAACTTTCAAGCATCTATTGTTTTCTTTATCAATAGCTTCTAACAACTGCATGTTTTCTCATGGCATAAGCAGAAACCAATATCCCTTTGTTAATTTTCATGACATTAGCAGAAATGAATTACTTCTTTTGTTATTTGCTGACATTAGCAGAAACAGAATGTTTCTTGTTAAGTTTCTAATAGCTGTGCATATTCATGCAGTGTGAACAGAATAAATTTATTAACCCTTTTAAACCTCGAATGCACTAAGCATGCATATTACTATTACACATTTTTCTAACATTTCCCCCCTTTTAATACTTTTATTCTACTTTCAAGATAAGCATAAACAGTTTTTCTTCCCCTAACCTATTCCTACTCGGGATTTGCAGTTAAGAGAGTCATTTAGTTTAAACTTATGAAAGCATTTTCAGTTTTTCAGCAATTCTTCAAGTTCAGCACCTTGGTATAAGGTTTCTGAAACTGACATGTCTGTAAAGTCTTTAATCAGTCTTTTCATGCAGGGGATGCAGCAGAGCACACATACCACCAGTAGGATCATTCCTACACAGATGGCAATCAGGATACTGCCCCACCCCCCAAACAATCTCTGGAAAAAGTCTGTCAATGGATTTGGTCCTGGTTTGGTCATGGCTAACACCTGCTGAATTGCCTCAAGATGATTGTCTATCTTGTGTTTGTGGTCAGGAATATACGAACAGCACTCCTCCTGGATTAAAGCGCACGTACCTCCTCTCACCACTAGAGTGAAGTTGAGAGCCATGCGGTTTTGAAGCACTACTGTTCTCATGGCAGTCAGTTCATCAGTCATCAATTCTAGGGCAGAAAAGGTTGCATTGCTCATTATTTCGAGAAGTTTAGACAATTTTCTCAGTTCCCAGATTGATTTTGTTGCTCCATATGCTGGCAGTACACCTGCCCATGGGATGATGGTATCACCCAAGTCCATATGTGACAGTCCATTTTTCCCTAAGCCCACAGCATGATGGCTTTTCCAGCCCGCATTGATTTGCCCTACTGGATTGACAGGCGTCTTGATTTCTCGTCGAACATTCCGAATTTTCCCTTGAGGTAAAACTGCTGTGTGTCATATGGCCGGAACCAGGTACCCCAAATAACAACTGCCTGACCAATTCTCAGGTAACCACTTCTATGCTTTCCTACCACATACAAAATAACAGTCTTCTACTTTGGTAGTAACTTTACTATGCCCTGGCTCTGGATCAAACATTTTTTTGTCTATTATAGACAGTTGTCTATAAAGGTCAGCATTATGTTTTACTTCACCAGTTGTCCTATGCATCAGTTCAACAAATGAATCATAACTCGTGTTGCAATAGGATCCTATGTTATCAGGTTTAGTGTAGCATCTATAGGGAACAGTCACATTGCAATTGCTCCAACCCACCTGAACTGTATCATTTTGTAAAAATACACAGTCCCCTTTTGTCGAACAGACAAACAAGTGCAATGCTACTTTATCTTGTGATGTGACATCTGATGTATCATAGACTAAGTTTTCCCAGGTCTTGTTGGCTCCTAGGGGGACTGAAGTTAACAATAACCCATCATATGCTGTTGGCAAAGCTGTGCAAATCCAGCAATTCGAAACATTGAAGGTCTCAGCATACACATATTTGATTGTCTGGTAAGTGTTGAAGTTTGAGTACCACTCTGCGTACAACTCTGCACGCTTGTTTAGTCCAGTTTGTGTGGCTGAAAAAAGGAATGGCCACAACGAAAAGATTATTGTTACTAGTACAGTTAACAGGATGGTTATGCAATACTTCCGAGGAAACGGTTGTTCTGCATTCCTGTTTTCTCCGACTCTTCCGAATAGGTACATTTGGATCTTACTGGATTCTGTCATCACGTGTTCTTACTCCCTGCCCTAATAGGACCTTCAGCACAGATGGTTTCTTCACTGGGGTTGAGATGGATCAGTCCTATTGATCTGACCCCCCCCCTTTGTAGCCAGACTTTGTGCTGAGGGCCCCGATGGAGAGGTAAGATTTTTGTCCAGTTCAAAGTTCTTAACTAGTTTGCAGTGCGTCAGGTGGATCCACGAAGCTCGCTCTGCTATCTTGACTGCAGTGGGTGTCAAAAGAAGCACGTGGTAGGGACCTTCCCACCTCGGCGATGACCAATTCTTCTTCTTGACAACTTTTATCCACACCCAGTCTCCGGGTGTCACTGCCACTTCTGATGTCTCAGTTTGCTTTCTATCTGAAACAGAATTTGAATGCAACAGATGTTTAGAATTCATGACTTTCTTCATATATTCAGCTAGTGTAAAATCAGCTTCCTGGTCTGATGACATGAGAAGTTTCCACTGGGTGTATAGTAAGCCCTTCCAAATAACTTTTCAAAAGGAGTCAATCCTTTTGCTGTAGGGACAGTTCTCATGCTCAGCAGTGCCAGGGGTAAACAGTATATCCAATTTTTCCCTGTCTCAGCTATCAATTTTCTCAATTTGTTTTTTAATATACCATTATGCCTTTCAACTAGCCCTGCAGATTGTGGATGGTATGCACAATGATTTTTTAAAGAAATACCAAAATGCTTACTTAACTGCTGTATGGTTTGGTTTACAAAGTGTGTACCATTGTCACTGTAGATCCTTTCCGGAATGCCGAATCTAGGGATGATTTCTTTGACAAGTACTTTTGCCACCGTGGCTGCGTCTGGATTTTTGGTTGGAAAGGCTTATACCCATCTGGGAAACATATCTGCAATGACAAGACAATACTTCTTCTTTTCACATTTATTCAATTCTGTGAAATCCATACAGATAGTGTGAAACGGATATGGTGGTGTAGGGAAACTCCCTTGCTTGGGCTTCAACGCCCCTTGTGCATGATGTTTATTGCAAATCTGACACGTCAAACAAAAGTTTTTTAGAGTAGTTTGTAAATCCATACGTTGTGAACACCTGGTTCACCAGCTGTACCATCCCCCCTGTTGAGACATGGCACTGCCCATGGCTCAACAAAGCTGCATATTGAAACAAATTAGATGGTAGTATCGGTTTCCCTTCTCTAGAGATGTACAGCCCCTTTTTGAGAATTGCTTCTCGTTTTACCCATCATTGTTTTTCAGTTTACGTAGTGAGTGTCTGCATTGTTTTTAACATTTCTAAGTCTAAAACCTCAGAGGGGTGTAATTTCTCATTTAAAAGAAATACTTCTGTGGCTGCTTGTTTTGCAGCTGTATCAGCTCTCGCATTACCTTTTGAAATTGTATCTTGTTGCTTGGTGTGAGCTGTGCATTTACAAATGGCTACTTTCTGAGGTAACTGAATAGATTCTAAAAGATCTAAAATAAACTGTGCATGATTTATAGGTTTGCCAGTAGATGTCATCATTCCCCGGTTTTTCCATTGTTGCGCAAAACCATGTACAGTAGAAAAAGCGTACTGGCTATCAGTAAAAATGTTTACACATTTACCCTTTCCTAAGGTACATGCCCATGTCAGGGCGATCAATTCTGCCTGTGCAGATAAGTTGTGTGGTAAAGGTTTTGCTTCTATAATCTCAGTATCAGAAACTACTGCATATCCTACTAGGTTCTGTCCTGCAGGACCCACTTTGCACAAGCCATCCACGTAGTATGTCACCTCGGCATCATCCAAGGGGACATCCATGAGATCTTTTCTAGGTAGTGTCTTTTGCTCAATTACCTGCAGGCAGCGGTGCGATGTGCCATCTGCAGGGGTCGGGTGCAGAGTAGAAGGATTCAAAGTCATGCATCGCTCAATTGTCATATGAGGTTGGCTCAACAATATAGTCATACAAGAAAGATGCCTAGCAGGGGAAAGATATGCCACCTTTTCTTGTAGTAAAATAATCGCGACTGCATGAGGTACTCTCAAAGTGAGAGGGTGGAACAGGACTACTGAGGCTGAAGCTTGTACTGCCATTGCAGCTGCAACTACTGCTTGTACACAGTGGGGTAAGGATTGTGCCACTGGGTCTAGTTGTGATGAATAGTAAGCAATGGGGCATTGCTTATCCCCATGCTGTTGTGTTAATACTGATGTCATGTAACCCTGCTTACAATCTACAGTTTGGAAAAAACGTTTATGGTAGTTTGGCAATCCCAGAACTAATGAGGACACTATTAACTGCTTCAGTTTGCAGAAAGCAGATTCTGCTTCTGGTGTCCATTGTGACAAATCTTGCACTGCCATAGGCTTCTTATATATAAGGTCAGTCAGAGGTGCAGATTCCAAAGCATAGTTTGGAATCCAGCTCCAGCAAAAATTAGTTGTACCCAGGAAGGACATCATTTCCTTCTTGGTAGTGGGTTTTGGTGCTTGCAAAATTACTATTTTTCTGTCCTCATCTAATGTTCTGCCTTTCTTGGATATTATCCCAAGTATTTAACTTGTTTTTTCCAAAGCTGCAGTTTACTTTTATTTACCTTATGTCCTTCAGCGGCCAAAAATCTGTAGACGTGCTATGGTATCTTCTCTACAATCCTGCTGGGTGGGGGCTGCCAGCAAGATGTCATCAACATAAAGTAAAATCTGACTGCCTCTTGATGGGGTGAATCCCGCCAAGTTGCTTGCTATTTCTTGTGAGAATATTGTTGGACTTTCACAATATCCCTGTGGTAGTCGTGTATATGTATACCTTTCCCCCTGAAATGTGAATGCAAACCAATACTGGCTATCAGGGTGTATCGGTATCGAAAAGAAGGGAACAGTGTTGCCAGCTGTGCTGATGTCTACCACGGAAAAATACTTCTGTTGAGGTTTTAAATCATTCAACAGGGTGTGTGGGTCTGGCACCATGGGTGCCCTTGGTATTACTACATCATTTACAGCTTGTAAATCTTGGACCATACGCCATTCTCCATTTGCTTTTTTGACTGGAAATAAGGGTGTGTTACATGGTGAATCGGGAGATTCTACTAGTATCCCTCCTTTAAGTAAGGCTGCTATAATAGGCTTTATCCCTGCCTCTGCATCTTTTCTTAAGGGGATACTGTCTTTTTTGTGGTCTGAATGCTGACTTTGGCGTGATAGTAACTGGTCCCGCTGTACGAATGAGTCCTACATCTGATTTTCCTGTTGACCAGAGGGTCTCTGGTATATTTCATAAGGCATTTTCTTCCTCCTTTAACATGAGTGTCAATCATCTGTCCTCACCAGACTGCAAGTGCACAGCTGGGTTGGTCTGAGTTATCCAGTTTAACTTCTGTATTTGTATTCCCTGTTCTGACAGTTCTAGTTCTGTGTGTTTCTCCCATCTTGTGACTTTTTCTCCTAGGTCTGCCCATTCTATATTTCTGTTTTTGGTTAAGCTAATATGATGTGGTAATCGATTAGATTTATAAAGTGCAAAGAACTCCTGGGGCAATGAACAGCTGGCAACACTGTTCCCTTCTGTGTCCCAGTACAGGTTACGCAATATCAATCTGTTTGCATGATTCTTAAACAATTCTTGCTCATATTCCTTATCAGGTCCTGGTGTGTTACAGTAATACAGGGTGCAGTGCAACAGGTGTTGCTTATCAATGTCAAGGGAGGGGAATTTACTGATGGCTACATTCATTAACTCTTCGGTTACAGTCCTTGGACCAGTCGTAACCAAGTCCTGGCTGTACCAATAAAACATTTCACACTCCAATTGCACTGCAAAGGTATCAATTTGTCACTGTGCTTCCATACCCTGCATGGTTGGAACTACTGCTATACCAAATAGCTGCATGAGGTCTCTGCCCAAGAGGTTTACTGGGCATTTTGTAGAAACAACAATTTTGCCTTTTTGTGTCAATCCTGAAATTGGATCAGTTATTGAAATGTCACAGGAGAGAGGCTCCCGATACAGCTGTCCATTAGCTGCTTTAACCAGTATGTAATCAGGTGTCTCTGTGTTTTCTGGCAGTTTGGAGGGATGTATCAGGGTTCGTGATGCCCCTGAGTCACACAAGAATTTGACTTCCCTCCCTTCTGCCAAGAGTGTAACTTCTGGTTTCGTGTCTGCTAAATAAAGCTCCAAGCTCAATAAAGCTAGGTCTAATATTTCATGTTCTTCATTGTCACGAACTTCCTGCACTTCCTCTACTCTTTCTGTCACATTCTCATTTATCCCTTCTTCGCTAGCCCCTTCTAGTGATTCCTGACTACCATATAGTCAGTCCTCACCCTCCTTGTCTTCTGTTGTTGCCTTCTTGTTTTTCTTGCAATCCCTTGCCAAATGTCCCTTTTTACTGCATTTAAAACATTCTCCCCTTTTCTTTCGCTCTTCAAAGTCCTCTGATTGTTGATCAGATCGTTTGTTTCCCTGTGCATTTTTCTTGCCCCTTTTCCCGGACTGTACTACATAAACTTCTGCTCCATCTTCTACAGAAAATATTTGAGCTTTCTTTTTCTTTTTGCTATTAAAATGCCTTTCGTCATGCCTAGCATATTCAAGTAATGATTGTAACCTGCTTGTACGATGATCTCCCATGTGTTTTGTAATAAAACTGCTTATAGGTGCAATACTGCCCTTTAAAAATGCATTCTTTAACTGCTGTTCATATGGGGAATCTTGT
The DNA here is from genome assembly GCF_019279795.1 of Protopterus annectens. Taxonomy (NCBI): domain Eukaryota; kingdom Metazoa; phylum Chordata; order Ceratodontiformes; family Protopteridae; genus Protopterus; species Protopterus annectens. The sequence goes on from NC_056737.1 coordinate 522,790,510, forward strand.
GTTTGATCTTCAGGAACCTGCATTCCACAGTGGTTATTAAAACACTCTGGCATAATACCGGTCAATCGTTTCACCTTCTTGTTGGATGCAAATCTAGTCTGCCCTAGGTTTCCATTTTTCAGAGATGCGGTCTGTCAGACCTTTTACTCTGGTGTCTAATTCTGCGCTGCTATGTGGGAGGGGTCTTTGTGCAGCATCACGGGGATTCCAGTTCCCACTAATCATATACCAATCTGGCCCTACAATTTGTCTAACTACCTTTTCTACCTCTTCTCCATTTAAGTTATAACTCAGCCTCATTCCTTGTAAGTCTTCAGAGAATTTTCTAAAATTAATCTTTGGATGGGTAATTCCCTCAGTGGCTTTCCGGATATCTTCCGGAGTCCAAGGTCTATACACTAAAATAGTTGGGTCCTGATTGTCCTGACCTGCCTGAGGGTTGGGTACTTCTTCTCTTTCACTTATAGAGCGTGAATTCTTAACCATTTGCCATAACTTGATGCCTTCATTTAAGTTACCTGCCTTTGTTCGAGGCCTGGTCTCGATGGGATCTCTAATTTTAGTCAGTTTTATTTTCATAATATCTCTATCTTCAGTGACCACAGGATATCGTGAGAGTGGACTAACCTGTTCACTTGCTTCATATTCCGGTAAGGGAGGCGGAGGTGCTGATGCTATTACTAAGTTATTGTCCTCCTTATCTAAAAACATTGCTTTTGAATTTTTGTTCTTTTGTTCCCTATGGTTTACTTCCTCAATCCACCTGTTTGCCTGAGGAATTCCTAATTTACGTTGCTTTTTTACCCGATCTTTGGAATCGGTTTTGAGTTGTTTGACAAGTTTGATAAGCGAGGATTTTTCTAATTTTCCGTCGAATTCGTACTTATTAACCCATTTTGAATAATATTTAATATTGGAGCGTTGTGACTACATGTATTTTGCGTCTTCTGTTAACGGCGGATTTTGGGGTATTTTTTGTGCAATTATTACCCATTTTGTTCTACCATTTTATCATTACGTAACTTCTCTTAATTTTTTAACGTGGTACCACGGATTTTGTTATAGTCTCTTCAGAATGACTGCCTACTTATTCTGTTTCTCCTGATCTATGACAAGACAGTAATCTTTTTTGTCCCTGACTTGTAAAAAAAATACAGTCTAACAAAAACAATACACATCTAGTCCCTGATCTAAAACAGAAAACAGAAAAAAGTAGATTCACCTTACCTGAGCCCACGTGATTGATCACCAATTCGCGGAGACCTGTCCTTCAGTCACAGATCAGAAAGTGGCTGGCCTCTTTTGAACGACAATTAAGTCGGAGGACTTTTCAGATAAGAAGAACCGATTTGGTTTCTTCCCTGTATGGTTTCAACCACCTGGCCCGTCTGATCCGAGGTGAAGAGAGGATTCCGGTCCGAAGGACCAATCTGTCAAAGGAAAAAACTTCAAAGACCAATTCACGTTAGGTTCAAGCAAGGCACCCTTTATTACTTGCAGCAAGGAGACAAAGCATGTAGGCACAAGGTTTGTCTGAATGATTAATGATTAGTAGGCTATACTTATACAGTTTTCTTCCTGTCACATAGAAAATGTTACATTCTATTGCTGACGTAGTTAGACACAGCTTTCTGTATGTTTTACAGAAAATATTGTTAGACTTATTGCTGACCAAGTTAAAATATCTGTCATTCTGCAAAACATTTTGAGAAAAACAACCTGGCCTTGGGTTTATGTCAGTCCATTTCAGCATTTCAATTCTTCTATGGTACTGTTCTAATACATATGTTATTTTGTCTTGATTCAAGGTACATTTCTAGCTTTAGTACAAGTAATGCTGACTGTGGTTTAAACTTTCAAGCATCTATTGTTTTCTTTATCAATAGCTTCTAACAGCTGCATGTTTTCTCATGGCGTAAGCAGAAATCAATATCCCTTTATTAATTTTCATGACATTAGCAGAAATGAATTACTTCTTTTGTTATTTGCTGACATTAGCAGAAACAGAATGCTTCTTGTTAAGTTTCTAATAGCTGTGCAGATTCATGCAGTGTGAACAGAATAAATGTATTAACCCTTTTAAACCTCAAATGCACTAAGCATGCATATTACTATTACACATTTTTCCAACACATGTCCTTTTCATGTAGTTCAGGGAGGTGCGTCTCAGGTCATTCACACCCACATGGATAGTGACAAAGTCATACTTGTACTTGTGGAGTGACATGAGTGTGTGCGTTATGTGTCAGATTCTGGCACCTGATAGACAGCTGACTATTACCTTCTCCTTATTCAACCGAGAAGAAATCAAAGCAAACCCCCCACCAGGAAGATCATTTTCTTGGGAGCTGTGCTAGACACAAGATCCGAAATGGCCTTCCTAGCCCCAGAGAAGTAGAGCTTCCTGCCTCTCTACTGTACCCAACTGGTTTCCAGAAGTCACCTCACTGCGAGGAAGTTCCTGCAAGCCCTGGGATACACGGCATCTTGCATCCTTCTCATTCCTCTGGCCAGGCTTCACATGAGAAAACTTCAGTGGTATTTAAAGAACTTTTGGTGCCAGCACTCTCAGTCCCTAGAGACCTCTCTCCCTCTGATCCCATGTATAAGGGCAGAGTTTCTCTGGTGGGCAGAGGCCTGTGCCAGGAACAAGGGTCTTTCCTTCAGTACAAAAGGCTCTGACATCTTTCAAACCCCATCTCAGGCCAGGGGTTCTCCTTATAAAAACAGACAACACCACAATAATGTGGTATATCAACATACAGGGGGGACCCAGTCTTAACCCCTGTGCAGGTTATCCATGAGCCTCTGGCTTACAGCCACCTCCATGGGTTTACACCTAATTGCCCAATACCTACCAGGGGTCAACAACACCTTGGCAGACCACCTAAGCAGAAACTTACTGGACTCCCACAAGTGGCAGCACCACAGGGAAATCTTTCTGCAAATCACTCAGGAGTGGGGGACTCCAGAAGTGGAACTCTTTGCCTCACACCCAACCACCAGCTGCAAAAGTTCTGTACCAGGGAGTATCACCTCCTAGCGTGGATGGTGGATGCCTTGACCTTCCCCTGGAACTCCCTCTTTGTGTACGCATTCCCTCCTCTGCCCCTTATTCCCAAGGTACTGATCAAAATAAGGGAGGAGAGACCAAAGGCCATCCTCGTTGCTCCAGGTTGGCCCAGACAGCATTGGTACCCCATACTCCGCAGCCTGACCTTACAGTTCCCCAAGCAGCTTCCCCTGATCTCAGACCTCTTGACCCAAGTGAGGGGGAAGATACTGCACCCCGACTTACAGACTCTCAATCTTTCAGCATGGCTTATACCTTAAAAGCTAACAAGGAGTCCCTGTTAAGCAAACTGGTCCTAGACATCATCACAGAGGCCAGAAGGCCCAGCACCAAAAACACATGTGCAGGGAAATGGAAAAGATTCTGCTCCTGGAACCACTCCAAAGGCGCCAGTGCCTCCCATCCTTCCCTCTTATCTTGGGTTACGTAGCCAAGTTGCTCAATAGTGGCATCTCTTTCTCCTTTATTAAAATCCATGCCTCAACCATTTCTGCCCATTATGATTCAGACCCACCCCTCTTCTCTCATCCTTTGATTAAGCAATTCCTCAGAGGGGCTTCTAATATCAGACATCCCAGAAGGCCTCCCATGCCACCCTGGGACCTGAATTATGTTCTAGAAAAACTAATCTTACCTCCTTTCGAACCTGCTGCTTCTACAGAATTGAAATACCTCTCCTGAATGACTGCCTTCCTACTAGCTATCACCACAGCCAGAAGGATATCAGAACTTCAGGCTCTCATGGTTGTTGAGCTCTTCATCATTTTCCATGCAGACAGGGTCTCTGTGAGGACTAACCCCTCCTTTATGCCCAGGGTGGTATATGATGTGACCCTCAACCAGGCCATACACCTACCCACCTTCTTTCCCAACCCTCAAAACAAGGGGGAAAGAATTCTACACTCACTAGACATGCGCAGACAACTCAGATACTATCTGGACAGTACTAAACCATTCAGAAAAACAGACCAACTACTTGTCAGCTTTGCCCCTGGGGCAGAGGGTAAGTCCATTTCCAAACAAACCATTTCCAAATGGATATCGCACTGTATCCATTTCTGCTACAGACTACATGGGAACCCCCCCCCAGTCTATCCATACCCATTCCACTAGGGCAGCCTGCACTTCCACAGCCTTCCTCAGAGGTGTCCCCATCTCTGTCCATACCTTTATAAAGCATTACCACCTAGTTCTTTTTCTAAGTCTAGGGCAGAGTTTGCCTCTGCAGTTCTGCAGGGCCTGCTGACCCATGCCTAGGACTCTAACCTATCGTTCTACCCTCTCCTCAGCTTGGGGAACCCTCCCACAGGTTTTGACTGAAACAGTGAAACACGAAGAACATAGTATAGTTGTGTACACTTACCATAAATGTAGATGTTCGAGTGTATTCACTGTTGCAGTCCTGGTTTCCCTCTCTCCATCCCCCATATTGCATCTCCCCCTAGGGGGACATAAGCTTCCCACGGTGTCTTTTGGCCACCAGGACCACTTTTCCTTATATCCTTGTGCTTCTGATGGACTAGGGCAAGAAAAACTGATGTAATGACGTCGGCTGCCTTGCTTTATAGCACTGACGACCTGACGTCAGACTACAGGCGATGGCAGCCGACACAAAAAACATTGACTCTGGTATTTGGACCGGCTGAGGGCTACCACAGCAGGGATAACCCACGGGTGGGATGACTGCAACAGTGAATACACTCAAACATCTACATTTATGGTAAGTGTACACAATTGTACTTTCTTCTGAGCTCTGCCATTGCTGTTTTTTGAGGGGAAGCATGCCTCTGCATCGTGAGTTCCCCACTGCTTATAATGTGATACTCTCAGTGCAGGCTCAGAAAACTTGATCCTCCACTGAGTGTAATGTCAGGTGCACCTGGGAGATGTCACTTGTGTCATTAGCCAGAATTGTAGCCCTCTCCCCAAGATGGGTGAGCCAGCAGCAGGTGCTCACTGTCATACTACCTGGCTAGCTTTTACAGGCACCAGAGTCATTAATAAATCTCTGGTCTCTTGCAATTTAGTCAGGACTTTATCACTATATGGTACAGAACTGGCTTATACATTCAGCTCTGTACGCTTCAGCCATTTTATTGTTGCAGTGTGTTATTTACAGAAAGATTTGTAGCTTAAACATATGAGAAGGTATTTGTCCTTTGTATTCACCCATGTTGTTAAAAGTAACCGTTTTCTCTACCTGCAGTTGTTCTGAGGATATGTTAATCAATAAAAACATTTAATTATGGCCTTATTCTTAATTTCTCTAAGACAAGAAATACATTCAGTTATTTGTTCAGGTTATTATTTTTAAAGTGTTGTTAACATGCATTTGCTCTGTGACATGTTTTAATTTTTCTTGTGATCTGGTTCCCTTATGCTTTTTTTGTAAAGTGCATATTCGATTACAAAGAATGAATTTGCTTTTCTGATTTCACATTTTAACAGTGTACTTTCCCCAACACTGGAGCTCGAATAATGACATTCATTGGTGGTCCGGCCACTCAAGGTCCTGGCATGGTTGTAGGCGATGAATTGAAAATACCCATTAGATCATGGCATGATATTGAAAAGGATAATGCTAAATACGTTAAAAAAGCTACAAAGGTAAGAATTCACTTCAGATTAACTATATTTCACATGGGTTAATATTTCTGACGTTCTTTGGGAAAGAATCTTGTAGCAGTGTTGGAAAAATGTGTTCTACTTACCATCATTTTTCATTAGCCCTTGTGTTCAAGCACCTAAAAGATCCCCCTGTGGGAAGATAAAACCTTTCTCATGTTTCTGCTTCTCTGGCTTCAATTAGAATGAATTCTCATATTACAACAGTATCACTTAGTAGCATTTTTGGCTTACCTTTTAAAAGCTGTTAACAATATTACTGCATTTATATTCACTACAAGTTTTAGTAATTTTGGTTTATTCCTTGTAATGAGTATTGCGGAGTTTACTGGTTTTTTTTCCCTATTGTGAAAACGTTACTGAGTTTTTCCATTTCAGGGAAATTTATTATGTTGCGACTTCACAGTTGAAAAAACTCTACCTATGGCAGTGTCCCTGAAAAATTTCCCTTGTAATATTTTTTGTTCTATGGCCACATGGTATTAATAATTGTTTAAAAAGTCACTAAAATGTGTTTAGTTGAAATTACTGTGTTGATAGGAGGTACTGCCAGCTATGCCAGGAGAAGTAGGGCAGTAGATGTGTAACATATGCCAGCACAGCTGGCTGGAATTTTGTAAAGAATTATGTTATTTGAATATCAAACTGATTTGTATAGATGCTTGTGTTGAAAATGTATTTATGAAGTTGCTTGTGTTAAAAATGTACCAACAGTGGGTCCTGACTGTGTTGTAACTGAATTAAATGTGTATATTTCAACAGAGAATACTATAAGTGAAGAGGGTCTTAGTCCCAGCTAACTTTGAAGAATAGTTAAATTAAATTAGGCCATAAATATTGTATCTTACAGTTCTGGTTGCAGAGATAAAATGTCTGTGAAACCAAATATTAGGAAGCCTTCTTTATTGTCTCTTGCAGGGAGATAATTGGTACTCTGGAAGGGTAAAGGTTTGAAGTTGTTTTATGACTTCCAGGAGCTGCATCAGATCTGAGCAAAGCTGTATATGTGGTATGGTAACACATAGATGCTAAAATCTTGGCAGCTTCTAGTGTTGATGATAGTGTGGGAAACAGAGTCAGATGACCAGATGTGTCATTCTGTAAGCTATTCCAGAAATAATATTTAGAGATTATATTAAGACGTCTCTCAGTCAAACTGAGCACTCTGTTTCTGGAACCTGACATAGAAGGATCCCTCACCTACTTCATATTGCCTTGCTCTAGTAAGTGAACCAGGGAATAGTAACTCTCCACATTATTAGGAAAATATAGTGAGATTAGTTAAGTACTGTTTTTCGGTAACTGTGTGAATCTTTCCAGCTGTGTTATTTTTTTATATTTCCTGTGATTGAAACTATAGTGTTTACTGCAAATAGATATTTTGTATTTTCATGTTCTTTTATTTTTTATTATTAAATAGATTTAAACTTTTCATTGTGGCTGGTCCTTTTAGAGAATATTTTAATCTCTGAGCGTACTTTTATATATTTTGTGACAGCTCTGGCCACTCCTGAAATCATTGCTGTTTGGTCAATGTTACCATTTGTATTGATATTAACGTCACTCATTTTAATTTAATACCCTTTTAAGAGCCTTATAGTAACTGACTGGTAGCAGTGAATCTACCATATAGTCTGTGCAGAAGGGGGCACAGCGGGTAAATCTATGCCAGCCTTTCCCAATTGTGTGTTTGTGTCAGCTACTTGGAACTGGGATATGAAGCACTGGCTTCACAGAGAGGGAGCTGGTGGACTAGGCTTGGACACTCAGCTGAGGATTTAACACCATAGCTGTGCTAGTGGGGAGCCTTATTGGGGCCTTGGAGGGAGACAGATATAAAGAAATCTAAACCCCAGGCTGACTGTGTTCCCTGTGTGCACATAGCTCTCTATGTGGTATGGTGACATGGAAACTGTGCTTGATGCAGAGGTCTACATCTGGAAATACTGCGTGCATCCATTTATATTCCAAGTGAACGTCCCTCTCCAGTGTCAGTGGTGAGGATTCAGGCTCCCTGATTACTGACCCAGAGTGGGGACGTCACAATTAGAATGAACCATTTTCCTGCACCCAGCATCCCAATGAGTTAATCATTTTACCATTATGTCTTAGATAAAGAATATAAACTGTTTACAAGCGTTTGTGTAGGGTAATATACAACTACCCACACCCCTGATTTGGAGGCCCTGCTTTCAAATGCCAGGTCTGTAAATATGTTGCCTCTAAGGTTGTACCAGCTCAGAGGAAAAGGGAAGGGCTGCATTTCAGTTTCTTACAATGTAGTTTGACCATAGAGATTCATATATTTAAAGATTGGAGGTATGGAATAGCACCTATACATAGTGATGAGACAGAAAAGTTGATTGTGCTACTTTAGATTGTACACTTTACTGAATTAAGCTGATCTCTACATTATAGCGATTGGCTTATGACATATCCAACCCCCATCTCTTTCATTAAAGGCACACCGACCATGTGGCCAGATGCGTAGCACATGCCTCAAGCCCCCCGCTTAGCCATTCAGGTCCCATTTCTGTGCTCTGCCTCTGACCCTCCATCATGTTATTAAAGAATAAATAATTTCTTGTTTTTGAACTGTAGCAAAATGCTTGTTACAAGTGTAGCAAGCAGTTGCTACAGTTTATACCCAGCCTGCACTGAGCACTAGGTGCTCATGTTTTACTTAAAAGAAATTCTTATAAACTGTAGCAAGGAGAAAATGTTAGACCTTAGTTCTTCAAAAGTGATAACCCTAAATAATATAAATCTAAGACTTAAAACAGAGGTTGAAAATAAATGAAAAATGTTAAAATTCCCTTCCACATCTGGTTCTACTGATGCAATATATCTGAAAACTTCTGCTAGAGGCATTTATAGTTTACCAAAAAAAGTGAGAAGGAAACATATGTGTCAGTCATTAGAGAGTAAAACTCAAGTCAGCTTTTCTGATGAAGGCCTGTTATGGTCCTGTGCCTGTTAGAGGATCAGTTTCTTTTAAACCACTGCATCGGCAGTAGTGATAGACCTTCATTGAACCAGTGCAGATACTGATGTAGCTGCATTTCCAGGACTTGGAGTCTCATGATTGCACAGATCCACTGGTACCTCCATTGGCCCATTGAAAATTGTCTGATGAAGGTTCATTGGAGCACCTACAGTTGTCACCTACACTTGCATTTACACCTGTTGCTGCATAAATCTTCTCCTTTGTCATACATAGAAATGAAGCTTGTACATGACTGACAGAATAACCTCTGTAGAATTGTGCATTGACCATTGTGCTTATCATTTGGTCCCTTCTAAAAGATATCTTTAAGATTCCCTCAAAATGAGCAATAGTTTTATAGTTGGAAATCCAAAAACATGACCTTCACTATTAAAAAGCTCCAAAATTTACCCCGGGGATCACGTCTGTCACGTCAGTCACCCTGCTAGACAGGGGACCAGGGAAGTAAATGTCCTGGGTAGAAATAGCCGGGGAACTGTTATGGCTAGGCTTGTATAGGCCCTATGGCCGATAGCCTAGTACCAACCTATGAAAAACAATGAAGGCAGAAGAACCTCATCCTTCTGTTGTACATTCCAATTTAGAGCTGTTTTTGGACCTTGCAAAAACAAGTAAACTGTAGACTTGTGGCTGCTACCCCCCAAGAAAGATGGGTATATTGTGTAGGCCCCTTTTTGTATGTGGTTTGTTTTGTTTTACTGTAGATGCAGACCTGGCTGCCATAGTCTTACCTTTGCGCAGTACTCTTCAGTAAGAAATTGCTTACAAATTTTCCTCAGTTTGTCTAGGTATCACAGTAATATCTCTCCTGAGAACATTCTATAAGCTTAGTGTGACCTTCTTGGTTAGCAAAAAAGTAAATAATTGCATTTGCATTTTGTAACTGATACTTTACACAGAATCAAGAGCGGTAGGCATGTTTGTTAAAAGGGTTTGAAACTTTGGCTGAACTGTAAGGCTTGTTTGCCTTGTATATTCTAATAGATCAGTTTAGTTTTAGAACAGTTGGGGCACGGCAGCATTTTTTGTTACACGCTTTCCTTGATGGCAGCAACTTGTTGAAGCCAGTGTGTCCTACTTAATAAAAGATCAATTATGTATTGTTAACAAGAATCATGCTTAACTAGGTAACTTACATTTGCTAAGTTTCAACATCTGTAAGAAGTTTTGACATTTGGTGTCTGTCTGGCCTTTATATCTCTTGAGACAGTAGTTTGGATGAGATGTGACTAGCCTTGCTGAAACTTACACCATCAATATCTCCTGATGTGTTTTGCTCCAAATAATAAAACATAAAAACACACCAAGCAAGTGGTGGTTTCTCTTACCTCTATTCATGTACTTGATTAAAAAAAAGTGTCAAGGTTTCTTCAGTATTTGTGGCACTGACAAAGTAAATCTGTAAAACAAGTTAGCTTTTTAAATGATATGCTGACAGCCATGGGTTACAGCATGATGGACACTCAGGTGGGTGCAGTAGCAATAAGATGGTGGCTAACATGCTTTTAAGAGCAGTATCTGTGGGCAGAAAGACAGTGGAAACTTGTAAGGGCACAAGGCAGTAAAAGGATAGGGTAAAGGAGATGCAAGTAAACTTGAGGTCTTAAACAGATGTTCTTTTTGTAGTGCCCTGGTGGTTTTCAGGATTCCAAAAAGGGTGAAAAGCCAAACATCAGTAATTCTTATGAGTAAGATTCTGGAGAATATAGTGGAACTCTTGACGAGCACTCATCTGTGCCACTGGAAAGGCATACCATTCAAAATATCCTCCTAGTTTTGTTCCCAAGCCACTTTTAATAAACCTCATAAGTTTCACTGATAAACAGGAGATACTGAAGGCTTGTCACCTTCATATCTGTTGGCATAGTGGGATAAAGCCCTGACTATGACTAGTGTTATGTGTAGAACTGAATTAATATTTTTCCTTGTTTATGGAAAAGCTTAAGCCTGCTTGTCTGTTTTTTTTTTGTGTGGGGGGGCATACTTTGTGACTATACTCTTTCACAGTAGAATCCCTGGTGGAGTCCAAGGATCACTCAGAGGTACTTAACCATGGGGTTAGGAGAGGGGGTAGGGCCAGCTTATCACATCACACAGAGGGGTGGTGTGCAACGTAAGAGGCAATCCCTTGGATGGAAGTAAGCATGTGTGGCTGTCAGGGCTAAACTGTAAAAACTTAAATCAGCGTGATGGATGCCACATTGATGACCACTCTCAGTTGGAGCTTGGCCTGGTGTTGCTGAATGAATGGGCCAATTAGCCTAGAGAGAGTTTGCTGTCTGGCAGGCAGCAGTGGGACAGAAAATGCCAAAAAAATGTCTTGTTTGTTGCAGCATTGCAGAATATTGGGTGGGATAGGCAGAATTGCAGATAGCAGCAGACTTCCCAAAATAGTGTGAGCTAAAAGGACCTCTGTAAATGGTGTGTAGTAAACTGAAAGCAGGATCTTGCAAATTTAGGATGTATTATGCAGCTGTACATAAATTCATAAACATTCCAAAGCCACTGAGGCCTATGACCATTCACACCTTGCCAGTACTTTCCCTTCAGGCTTCATCTCCTTTCTCCCAGTCAATCCTGCAGTAAGTTTGTGGTTATCCATCCAGTCATGTAGCTTGTGTTTACAGGAAGATAGTGAGCTTGTTTGTATAACATGCAGGGGAAGTTTATTTCAGAGCTCTGAGAGGTGCTGGATTATAAACCTGTCCCTCCATTGCATTTTATTTATCTGTTGATGAAGGTTTAGGTCCTAGGTTTTACTGTTAGTTGCAGATATTGGTCTTGCAGAGAAATAGGGGATCCAGGACAGTTGGTTCTCTGATGGTGTGGAAAGCAAGATGTAGATCTCCCATGAAAAGTCTGTAAGACACTGAGTAAAGAGAGAGAGTATTTAGGAGTAATTACCCATTAGACCTTGATGATATTCCTTTGACAGTTAGATGGACTAAATAAAAGGATATTCTTACGACTATTGTCACAGATATTGGTCAAAAGAGACAGGATTATCAACCCAAGTATCTAGGTCCCTGAATGCATTTTCATTTTGTATTGGTATTTTGTCTCTGTGTATGATTAGGTGATGGGTCGTGTACCAAAAGTGATGTTACTGCACTTTTTAGTGTTTAGTTTAAGACCAATTTTAGTGCACCAAGAGTTTAGTAGGGGGAGTTCATGCTGGAGATTTTAAGTGTCCTAGGATAACTTAACACCCCCAGCTTGCAGTTTTTGACTCTGTGCTTGGTGATCTGAGAAGTAAATACCAGAAAAGATTGGTCCCAGCACTGAGCCCTTAGGGGCACCACTTGCCACTTTCATACTTTCTGATGAGGCATCTGCAACTCATACTATGGGTTGTGTTTTGCTACCACCCTTACCATGTTTGGGTAATTTTGTAAAGTGTTTAATTTTTATATAGTGCTAGAATGGAATGGAGAATGGTGTTAAAGGCCTTGGCCAGGTCAGGATATACTGCATATACTGCATGGCTGCCATCTACAGCCTCTATAACCCTTTTGAAAAATTTTACCAGATTAAATGGAAATACCTTTCACAAAGCTAAACTCTCGGGAGTCAAATCTAACACGAGTCTTGATATTAAACTTTATGAGATCAGTTGTAATATGTTCCATGGCTTTCGTAGGTGAGGCTTGTAAGACTGATAGGTATATAATTACCCAGTCGATTGTAAGGCCACACTTACGGAGGAGCATCACTACTGTGAGCGTGCCACTCATCAGGGACAAAGCTAGCAGATAAACTTTGAGGAATTCAGGGGAATGTTTTAGACTATTAATTAAGCAACCGGGTATGTTATCAGGTTGCAAGACTTTGAATAGAAGTCCTGGGGTGAAGTTGGCACTAAATATGCAAGGATGTTGCCAACGTCTGTTGGGTCAGAATAGGTGGCATTATTGATATATTCTGAACAATGTAGGATATTTTTAGTTTTATAACATAGCTAAATAAGGATTTATACTTATCCTTGGTTTCAGATGCCAGTCTACATTCATATATTTTAATAAACCTGAAAGTGTTCTTAATTTTTTTAATAATACTTTTGTTGTTATTCTTGAGATGAAGAAAGTTTGGAGCTACTAATTAATTCAAGGAGTTTTATACTTTTGTTGTATAGTTTATTTGTAGCAGTGGACCACCAGAATGTTTTGTTTTTAAATTGAATGCTTTGTTATTTTTTATAATTTTGTAAAACAACAAAATGAAAAGAAACCTAAGAAATAATAATAACAACACAATTGCATTAATTCAAAAAATAATTCATAACTGTTTACAGATAAATTGAGTAATATACCTTCTATACCAACTCTTAGGCTCCTTGCCTCCACTTGCTAGGCACTGTTGACTGTAAATCCAAATGATGTAGCAACTTTCCTCCACATTTATGGGTATTCTATTGACTGGATATGGGGGATGGAGATCAACAGGAAGAAAACCAGCAACTTGGAAACTGATGAATAAATATGGGATTGGAAAACGTTATATTTGTGAAGTGTGATGGAACAAGAAAACCTGCTCCAAAGCATATGCCCTACCTCATGTCATTAATGTTTGGAAGAACGTTTAGGTGAGGAAAAGAGGAAGGAAAAGAGTAAATTTTGCAATTTACTTAACAATATTTTTATAATACAGGATGCATACTGTATGCTGTAAACTAAAGCCTTTTCAGTTATGTTGTGTGTAATAGGGAAACTAAAGTAAATTTTTAGCTTCTTTCTTTCTTATTTAGTTTTAAGAAATGTAGGCACTACAATGTAGCAAGAGAAGAAATCCTGGACAAAAGAGCATGATATAAGAAAAGTGGTATGCCTTTTCTTATTTTTGCATAGGGGAATGACTGGATTAAGGCCCTTATCTTGATTTAATAACAAGTTTTAAAGCAAAGCAAATAAATAAAAGATCACTGAATATAATGAAAAGTGTCCCTCTAGCACTTAAACATTTACAGTGCAATATGTGTAGTGGAAGGCAGCTGTGTATCATCTTCTCATGTTTCTCCGGCTGCAATCCAATATGGGAGCAATAAAAACAGAATACTTCTTTCAATGGCTAGATGATAATATTTTCTGAAAGTTCTTTTCTTTGTCTAGGAGAGGAATAAAGATAAGACAAAAAAAACTGACAGCACTTAATGGAAATAGAAGCATAGGCTGTATCATGCATCTTAGGATGGATAACCTTCATTATAGGTTAATTCAAGCCTGTGAGTATGGCTGTCGGTCTGAGACAAGTGTTCCTATTAGGAGGGTTAAACTTCATTATTTGAAGATGTACATAATTTTGTGTATTAGTATTAATTTGATAGGTCTTCGGGGTGTTTTGGAGGTGTGTTTTTTGAGGTTTGTCATTAAAACAAAAAGTTTTGTAAGATATGACATAGGTTCAAATAGATATGTCAAGAAATAACTGTATAAAAGATCAACCTGCCAAACATTAGTGTATGCATGTAACACAAAAGCTGAAAATAGACACTTAAAAATAAAAGCTGTTATACTTAATAGGTGGGAATAATAACTTCTTATCATAATGATACTTTTCCATATTATGTAGAAAAGAAAGAACAAATAAACCAGGAAGATAGAAGGATAAACTAAAACTGTGTGTGTGTGTGTGGGGGGGGGGGGGCACAGAACACAGGTGAAACCAATAGATGCTCTGAAAAAAACATACTAAAATCCACTGGCTTTTATTGATACAAGCTGAAATAAAATATGTAAGACAAGTGCTTTTGTCTTCTAAAACTAGAAAGCTTTATCAGATTAAAACATTTGAAAAAAAAGTCCTTTTTATAGTCCAATTATAAAGTTACTAAAATATTCCCATGATTGCCTAGCCTCTGTTCAGAACCAAAAATAATTAGAGGGTTTACTTTCATGTGTGGGTTTTGCACAAGGGCGAACAGCAGTTGTCTGAAAGGATGTTTGCAAACGCCGAACGGAAAAAGGTTTGAATGTGCAATGAGCGAATGCAGATTCGGCATTATGGGGCAGTTTGCACTATAGTGGGGACCGGAAAATGGTCCCTTTCCGCACTGTAGTGCGATCTAGAATATTAAAGCAGGGGGGTTGTGGGGGGTGCAGGGGGGCTTGCCCTCCTGCTTTACACTTCATTACATTTTCTTTTCAACATTAATGTTTGAAAGTCAGTGAATCTGCTTTTTAATTTGCTGATTTTTGAACATTGAAAACTGTAGCTGTTTTGATTTTCGTGGTTACGGTTCGCTCATATGACCAGTCGCACCACTGTGTTTCACTGTTGTAAAGGTAAACCTAATTAGAGACAGTTCTGTGGTTAGAAAACTAAAGGGCACTGTAGCATATAGTGTTGTTATACTACAAAAATATAATGAGTAATAAATACAAAATCAGAAAAAGTTTAAATATGTTACATATAAATATAAAGCGCTTGTTCTTAAAATGCATATCTGCATATATATATATATATATATATATATATATATATATATATATATATTTTTTTTTTTTTCTTTATGTGAGACCAGACCAATTTAGGGCATTGAGTTTAAGTTGGCAGTAGAGTTCACGCTTTTTGAGAATCAAACACCGTGGTCTCCCCCTCTGTCATTTATATGAATCTGTTCAATGACAGAAAACTTGAAGGTGAGATCTTGGCATTCTGTAACATGTTTGACCAGGACATTTTTATCTTTCTTAGTCTTCAGATTGTGTGCACACTCATATATCCTGCCCCGTAATCTTCTCTGTCTTTCCAATGTAGAACTCGGGACAAACTGTACAGTGGACACAATAGACAACCCTGGTAGAGTTGCAGCTAAACTTGTTTCTAGGTTTAAGCAATGTGTTGTGGACAGTAAAGGTACTACCTTCAAGTATAAGTCTGTAATAAGATCAACACCCACATTTCTTCATGCCTGCATTTGTATTTAGTGGGAGTAAACATTTTCAAAAATGTTCTTCATATTCTTGCCTTTTTTTAAAAACAAAATTGGGAGTAAGACCCACTTGGTCTTGTATATTTCTTTTCATTCGTGAGAATGCACCAGTTTTTTTCTCACAATGTCTTTTATGAAAAAACTGTCCTGACTAAACCCGCTGCCTCCATGGCATCTTCCTCAGATTCCAAACCTCTTGACCCAGAGGGATGGGGAACTCTTGCATCCCAAATTGCTGACACACAATTTGGCAGCTTGGCCTATTCCCTAACCAATCTGCCATTCTAAGTAAGCAGGTTCTGGATGTTATCCATGAGGCCAGATGCCCTAGCACCAGAAAAGACTTATGCAAATAAATGGAAAAGGTTCTGCACCTGGATCCAGGCTAAGGGAGCCAGTACGGCACAGCCCTCCATCCCTCTCATCCTGGATTACTTAGCTGACCTGCTACACAGTGGTCTCTCTTTCTCCTCTATAAAAATTCATGCCTCTGCTATTTCTGCTCATTTTCCCACTGAGCAGCCCCTTTTTTCACACCCTTTGATCAAACAGTTCCTCAGAGGAGATAGCAACTTGAGGCCCCCCCAGAAGGGCACCAGCGCCAGCTTGGGACCTTACCTTTGTCTTAGAAAGCTCACCCTGCCCCTTTGCACCAGCTTCTTCTGCAGAGCTAAAATTTCTCTCCTGGAAGACAGCTTTTCTTCTGGCCATCACTTCAGCCAGAAGAGTCTCTGAGCTGCAAGCACTCATGGCTGTGGAACCCTTCATCATCTTCCATGCAGACAGGGTATCCCTCAGAACTAGCCCATCCTTCATGCCCAAGGTGGTGTCCAGTGTGGCTCTCAACGAATCCATTCATCTGCCCACCTTCTTCCCTAATTCCCAGAACAAGGGGAAAGGATTCTTCACTCTCTAGATGTGCACAGACAGCTCAGATTCTATCTGGACAGGACTAAATCCTTCAGAAAGTCTGACCAATTGCTGGTTAGCTTCGCTACAGGGGCAGAAGGCAAAGCCCTCTCCAAGCAAGCCATTTCCAAATGGATAGCACACTTAATCCATTTCTGCTACAAACAGCATGGAAAGCCTCCCTCCATTGGGGTCAGGACACACTCCACCAGAGAAGCCTCCACCTCTGCAGCTTGGGACATCCTTGAGGCTGCCACTTGGGCATCTGTTCACACTTTTACCAGGCATTACCACCTGCCTCTCTTCTCCAAATCCAGGGCAGGGTTTTCCTCTGCAAGTCTTGCAGGGCATCCTAGCCAGCCCCTAGTTCCCTGGACTGCCTCCACCCATTTCCTCAGTTTTGGGAATCTACCCAAATGTGATGACTGCAACAGTGAAACATGAAGAACATAGTACAGTTGTGTACACTTTCCATAAATGTAGATGTTTGAGTGTATGCACTGTTGCAGTCCTGGTTTCCCTCCCTCCATCCCCCTTTATTCTATTTCTTTTTTTACAAGGGACGTATTGGCATATATTGTCCACTGGTGAGGTTTTCCACCAGAACCTGGCCTCCTACTTTGGGAGCTCCTGACAGGTTAGGGCAAGAAAAACTTATGTAATTGTGTTGTCTGCCTTACTTTATACTACTGGCGACCTGATGTCAATCCTCAAGCGACAGCAACCGATGCAGAAATACTAAGCCTCTGGTATTCGGGCCGGGCTACCCTGGCAGGGATAACCCAAATGTGATGACTGCAACAGTGAATACACTCGAACATCTACATTTATGGTAAGTGTACACAACTGTACTTTGTTAATAATTCTAACAGTACCAGTTAGATTGGTGGGTGTTGAACCCAAAATTGGGAGAAAATATTTTTGTTTGCATTTATTTATAACTTCCAGCATCTATTTGTTGACAAAGTTAAAGGGATAGCTACATTTAAGAAACCTATGTTTGAGCAGGAAATATCATTGATGGTAATGCAGGCAGCTTGAACAAATGGGCTTTTTATGGCAACTTTTTTTTTTGTGTGTGGGGGTGGGCACTGCTAAAATGAAGGAATCTGTTGGAATAAGTTTCTTTTCAAAAAATTTAGAAGTAAAACATTTCTTTATGGTATCTTTCGTAAGCCAGATGTCAAGGTTGGTGATGTGGCTTTCATGAGTTTGATGTGTGAACTTCAGAAAAGGAGTGGTATTGTTGATGTAATCAGTAAGTGAAGGAATCTTATGACTATCGTTGTCCCATAGAATAAAATGTCATCCAAATAGCATTTGTAAAATTTACATGATGTAAAAAAAGCTGAATCAGAAATAATTTTTTTTCTCATTGAATCATAACTGTATTAACAAAGAGACCTGCCACTTGCTGCTCCCATTCCAACTCCTTTTGTTTGTAAAAATACTTCAGAAAATGATGAAATTGTTTTCCAAGACAAGTTCAAGGAGATTTGCATATATGTTAATTACATCTTTATTCATGCCCTTGTCTATTCTGTATACCACTTGACACCATATTGCTGTGGGACGACATTGTATAAATCTTTCATGTCATTGGTGATAAAGGTATACGATTCTTTGAAATGTATCTCATTGATTTTCCATAAGAATTCCCAAGAGTCACAGCAGACGTGTTTCAGAACACACAAGATCCTTAGTTTTGGTGTCTAGTAATTTAGCAGTGGGGTGGGTTATCCAACCCCTAGAGTCCACAGTGGGGTATAATGGTAGTTGTTTTTGGACATCCTGCTTTACAAATATTTGCAAACCAAAGAATTGTGTTCTAATATTTTTAGAAAATACTTTTTATAGCATATTGTTACACTTTGATAGCTGCCACCCAGCCCACCAGAAGAGAGGGGTTATAAAAGGACAAATGGTTCGCCTCTCTAGGTTGGTTAGTGATGATTATACATTTGAAATGGAGTTGTCATATTCATTTGGTTTGTTCCTTAACAGGGGATACCCATCCCTTTTATTGATTAAAATTAGAAATGAGATACGAAAAAAATGAAGGGATTTATATACACCTATTTTATTAATGAATACAGGTACCAAACAAAATCTAGCCCCTGCAATGACACAAAATAAAGTATTGGTAAAAGGCGACAGTACTGAAGGAGGTTATTATGAACTGTTGGGACTTGACTATAACAAATGAGTTGAAAAAGAAACTTGGTGAACGTCCTGTGGTGACCTGTAGTAGAGGAAATAATTGAAAGGAAATATTCGAGAAGAACAAGGACCATGTTATAAGCCATATAATTCATTAATGAGTAAATGTAACATGTGTAAATATTGTAGATACATACATGAAGGTCCATACGTGACTATTCAAGGTTACAACAGGACCATACAGTGTCCTGGGCGAACTACTTGTAATACTAAAATGGTGGTATACATTGCCCTATGTCGGAGTTGTCCTGCATTTTATGTAGGGAAAACCACATGAAGGTTACGTGACAGGATGGCAGAACATTTGAGGGATATTAAGAACAAAAAGACCACCAATGCACTTTTTTGCCACAGTGACTTGTGTGAGAGTTTTAAAAAGTTTTTATTTTCTATTGTAGTTAGAGTGGTGCATAATGAGAGGGGGTGATTTTAAAATGTTACTGGAATTCGGGGAGACTATGTGGCAGATGAGACTTAATGTCAAAGTATCCCCAGGCATAAATGACAGTTGCTCTGTTACTAGGTTACTGAAATTAAGGTTGATGCAAGTTTGATATACTTCATAGGTGTGATGTATTTTAACAAGTTTTTTATTGGTTTTACATTATTTAAGTATTTTAACCATATTTAATATATGCAACCTGATGCTATACCTTTAAGAAGGGAATTGACACTTGTTTAACTATGTCATTCAGTTAAACAATGCTATATAAGGGAACTAATGGAAATGTGAATTTGACTCGCCTAAATGTAAGTAGTTAAAAGCTGTAAATCTTTTTTTATTTAATAAAGTATACTTCCGTGGATGTCTGGGCGCTCTGGTGACTTCTCTGTTTGGAACTTGTGTTTTACTAGTCACTTAGTGTGATTTTTGTTGGTTATAAGAATGGTGGTTGTGCTAAATTTCTATGCAGGTTCAGAATCCTAAAAATGCATAAGACTAGTAGGTTTGTTCACACTCCAGTAATTATAGTGTTCTATAGAAATTTATCAGTGAGCAAATCCTTATTTTATTCTTCTTTTGTTGTATGCTATAGTCAATTAATTTATTGAGATTTTTATATATGCATCATCACCTAATAGTTTCCGCATTTTTTGTTGTAATCAAAAATTGGAATGTATTTAAGGCCAATTTATTGGTATACCGAGTTGTGGGGGACACTACAACCTTTGTATACAAAACCTTTCAGAATTTGAAAGGTATTTTTGAAGAATTACAGAACAGAGTAACGAATTTACAATCCAGAATTAGGAGACCAGGGATGGTAAAATGTGGGCGTTTTAACCAATGTTCTTACATTTTGGAAGGTGACATTTTACACTTGGACCACAACAATAATACTAAAATACGGTTATATAAAGGTAATTGTGGTTCCAGAGGTGTGGTTTACATTGCCAAATGTTTATGTCCAGGTTTTTATGTTGGAAGGAAGGAAAGGCGCCTGTGAAGACTTGTTTTCGAGCTCTTTTATGATATAAAAAAATGGGAATTAAAACAATGCACTCTTCAAACACAAATAAATACTTCATGTTCAGGTTTAAAGTTTGCTATTTTAGAGCAAGTCATACCCAGTTAAAGGGGAGGCGAGTGGAAAAACAGATTACAGTACTGCGAAATGATGTGGCAATTTAAACTAAAAGCCTTGATAACTCCAAGCTTGAACGAAATTACATCTATTATACCTTTAGTAAGAATGAAAGCAAGTAAATTCTAATATGGTCAAACACTGCCCTTTTTAACTTAATTTTTTAATTTAATGAGAGAAAGGATTTTGGAATATCCGGGATGAAAAAAAATGGGAGCCAGTAGCGACCTAAATAAAAATGCAGGGTAATGAAATAACAATGAGTTACTGGCACTTTCCCACCTGTTAAAAAGAGAATTTAAGGAATGGGTAGTGAAAATTATTCGGGAGTTATTAGAGAAAATAGAAATTTATTCTGAAAATATAGCTAGGGAGTAGGATAAAATTAAAGTGGAGTTTAAAGCAGTGTGGAAATAAAAGAAAAAGGGATGTGGTTAAGAAGTAGCAAGAATTATTCCGAGGGACTGACAAAGGTTAAACTATTGCATAACGGGGAATCTCACAGAACAAAAGAGGCATATTTGTAAAGTGCTAAAGAGAAAATAAGGGACTACCTTGATAATATGCATGAGTTTATAAATATTGCTGTTAAGCAGCCAGTTTTGATAACTGCATAGTACAAAGACTTTTAGCACAGTCTGTCAGTAGTAAATAGAATGGGTTGTTGCCAGGCTTAGGGAGCCAGTAACAAGGAAAATTCCCAGAGATGTTGTTGAGGTATTAGAAGTATTTTGGAAATTTTATGAAAATCTGTATAAAGCAGAGAAATGTGGAAATAAAGAAAAATTACAAATGGAAATGTTTATAGAAGAATTTTAAATATCTCAAGGTTAGAGATAGATGAGGTTCAATTATAATTTAAGATAGGAGGAGATGTGATTAAAAATGCTTACATATAACCAATTTATAAGAAAGTCCCCAGAAATAGATGGTATTCCTGTGGAAGTTTTGGAATCTAGGAGTGTGGAAAGTGATAAAGATCTGGAAAGTTTCCCACCTGTTAAAAAGGAAAGGAAGAGAAGCACCGACATACTAGAAGAAAGTGGTGGTGGCTGTAATACTTAAACATGGGAAAAACTCACCAGATCCAGCTTTGTATAGGTCCATTTCATTTCTAAATCATGATTATAAAGTTGTTTATGACTATAACGGCTAAAGAATGGCAAGGTTTATGCTAGAATTGATGGATAGGGATCAGTGTGGTTTTGTGGAGGGGAGGCAAGCATTATTAATAGAACAATGATGATCCAAAGGGAAGCAGAATGTAAGAAAGTACCACTTTTGTCGGTGGGTCTTGATGCAGAGAAAGCATTCAGCAGAGTAAGCTGGGATTTTATGAGCAGGGCAATGGAAGCATTTCCATTTCCTGAAAAAATATAAGGTTGCTTAGGAGGATATTTGAGGAATTGGGGATGAAAATTAAAGTGTGGGGGGTTCCTGTCTGATAAGTTATATTTGAGCAAACCCTTTATTTGCATTATATTTAGAACCACTGACAAAGAAAATAAGGGACTCAGAAATTCAAGTATATAATTGGTATAGTAGTCAAGAAAAGTTGTCTTTATTTCTAGATGATATTATTTTCAACCTGATAAAATCAAAAAAGGACATTTCATGCTGTGGAACATTCTGAGACAGTTTCAAGTCTTTTTGGGTTTCAAAATTAATGAAGGAAAAACAAAGGCAATAGATGTAAATTGTGCACCCCAACACAAAGTTCAGCAATGCCAATATTTATGGGTACATGATAAAACGAAGTACTTAGGAGTATGGCTTAAAATTATTCTGTTATGACAGCTAAGGGTATGTGGGAAGAGATTAAACAAAGATAATACAAAAAGTGAGAAGTTAGAAGCTATATCTTACAGATGTGGCTAATAAGATATAAGCAGTGAAAATGTTTTTAGTTTGTTTAGTTTTATACACAGGTCAGGCATTTTTTTTATCAAC
Organism: Protopterus annectens; assembly: GCF_019279795.1. NCBI lineage: Eukaryota > Metazoa > Chordata > Ceratodontiformes > Protopteridae > Protopterus > Protopterus annectens. The sequence continues at coordinate 522,812,808 of NC_056737.1, forward strand.
CATAGGAGACACTGTGGATAGCAATTAATAAAGAGTTGAAATATTTTATTTGGGAGGGAAAGAGGTTAAGAGTCAAGTGGGATAAGTTGATCCTTCCAATAACACCAAGGTGGTTTGAAGGGGCATTTCAGAGCTACACAGTTAAGGCTCCTATACATAGCACAAGCAGAAAGCTGTAATTCAAAGTAGAATGGGATGATGATGAAACAAGGGGGGAAACTCGACACAAGGAGATACTGGAATTTTGGATGCAGATCTTTAAGGAGAATAACAGTAAACATACTGTATATTATCTTCATAAAGGAGCAGAAAGTATTCTTAGAATTAAGCCCACACAGGGATGGAGAAAGGAGAATTCTGCCAGTAGGGATGAGGGTAATTAGGACTACAGAGACTAGTTAAGAGGGGGTGGGAATTTACTGGAGAAAACTGGCAAAGGAACCAATGTATTAGGATCAAATAATTAGCGAGGGAAAGGTAATAGAGTGGGAAGAGGCCAAAAAGTAATTTGGACTACAGACTAGAGATTGCCTTCCCTATCAAAGATTGATATCAGAGTGTAGGCAAAAAGAAAGAAATAGAGGGGGATCCTAAGCAGCAGACCAGCACTGGTAGAGATTTTAGTAGAATCTAGAACAGAAGCTGCTGTTAAATGGTTAATTAGTATGACAAGTAAAATATTTCATGGCAACTATAGGAATCAATCAGAGGAGGTTAGAAAGGATTGGGCAACGAGGTTGGATAAGCAATTCAGAAAGAAACAATGGGGGATATAGGTATGACTCCCTAATATGCAGCACAGTCTAGAAAATTTAGGATCTTTGGAAGTGTTTGCATAAGTAGTTTATACCCCAAGCAGACTCCAAAGAATTTTGCTCAGGTAGATTGCAAATGTTGGAGGAGGTATAACCGGGAAGAAAGAACTAATTGGGAACATATTTTTGGGAGTGTAATGAGTTGGCAGACTTTAAAAATTCCCTGCAGACTACTGTAACAGAAATATTGGGTGAGCACATTGGTGTAACTAATGAAATGATTTTTGAGCTATGATAAAGAATCATAATTGCCTAGACACAGTAAGGCCTTGCTAAGTTTAATTCTGGTGGCTGCCAAAAAAAGCTATTATTAGAAAATGGAAATGTACTAGAAATAGAACAATTTTTGAAGGAAGAATGAGGTTTAAGAGAAGCTAGGACTTGAATGAGCTTTGTAATGGTTAACTAGCAATGACTAGATAGATTATAAATGATGTATAACAATTACAACTGAGAGTATGTCAATATGGCTTGTTTTCATTTATGTAAATGTGTGATTGCCTGTGTCATAAGTGGTAATTTAATAAAGATGTTTCTTGTTTAAAAAAGGCTAAGTAGACATCTGCTGTTAGTCAGTCCTTGGGGTGGTGTGTTTTTCAGTTTCCCTGTGATGTTTGGTTTTATTAGGGAATGCTAGCGCTGTATATTTTTCTAAAAGAGTTAGCATTTCTTAGTTAAATTTGCTGCCGTAATAAGATCAGGGGAGGTGCAGTCATTAGTGGATTTTGATATTTCATCACAGGGTAGGGTGAGCTTCACGTATTTGTAGTCCATAAAGTAATTGGGTTTGCTGTAGGAGCTTTTGAGAGTTTAAAGAAGGTCACAAGTTTATGGTCTGAGTTCGCCTGAGCAGGAGACAGCAGAGGAGTAGCATCAGAGCCAGCCATATTTCTAAGAATCCTGTCAAGAATGTTGTGTCTTTACCAACTACTCAAGAGAATTCTTTTTAAGTCTAGGAATGTTTGGGCATATCTTACATTGGAGACATTGGAGGTATAGGTATCCCAGTTTATTGAAGAGTAGTTAGTCACCCAAAATTAGGGAATTTTTGTGGTAGGGAAATTGTTAACACTGAAGAATTTTACATAAATAGTAATAATAAATGGTAAATAGGTGTTTTATAACAAGCTGTTAGTTGATAATTAATCCTCTCTAGAGTTATTTATAGCTACGCAAGTTCAGTTTCTGAGTTCCTAAGGATATGCTTGGAGGTAGTATGCTCCTTGAGAAATATACAGACTCCATTATAGTTGCCATTGGGTATGAAGGCATAACAAAATGCTAATGAATGGATTATGTCTTTATATGGCCTTGCAGCAGAGATTATTTAGAACTATGTGTGCAACTTTGTGTAGAATGGAATGAACATTTTTATTTGTGAAAATAGTTTGCATCTGCTCCATTTACATACCACCAGTCATTGCACTGAGGATATTTCCTTTTTTTCCTGACAAGATGCAGCACAGTTAAAGGTACTTAGATTTCTGCAGAAAGTGCATTCTCCTTCACTGTGGAAATGTGTGTTCTTGCAATGTGACATTTATTTTATAGGTGGTGGTAACATGTTTGAAGAATTATTCATCTGAATTTTTTGTTACTCAATTTACTTTTATTGTCTTCCAGTTGATGCTGATCTGTTCACATAATCACACATTCCTGAAACAGTTCAGTATATCATGTTTAACAGTAATTTTAAGTTGTTCGTAATTGTTAAGCCCATAACAATTGCCACACGACTCACTCCTTTCCTTACTGTAAAACAAAATAATAATAATGATTGTCTTTCGGCTTTTCCCAATTTGGGGTTTGTCATATTTTTGCTCTGCCAGACAAAACGTCAACAGGCATTCACTTTCTGTTCTTAGTGACTTGTTAGTAAATCCAGTCCAGAGTGCCATTTTTTTTTATGAAGGCAAAACAGTATGGCCTTTGTCACCCTGAAATGCTCCTTTCTGTCTGACTCTTTTATGTTACTTTGTTTTCTGATGTTACTAGTTGATTGGCACATACAAATTATCCAAACGTTCATACTTCTTTGTCGCTTGTATCATGTACTTTCTGCTTTTTTGGCAACATGGCATGATACTAGTTGTGAGGATCTGAATCAGCCAGTTCACAAATCTCAAGACTTTTAGCATACCCAACTAGAAACATTGATAATTGTCTCAAGCTGAGCAAAATTCTTGTCAGTGTTTTAACAGTGACAGTAATAGCAAGCCAAAATAACTCCTCATCTTTTCTTTGTCATTTTCAGGCTAAGCCACGGCTTGTTGAATTGTCCACCTCCCTATTTCTTCTTCCAGTCTCGCATCATCTTTCTTTTTCTGTACTTTTTCTCCATTGTCATTAGCAGGACCCATGCACGTATCAGCACACCATATTCATGTCATTTGAGAAGCTTTTAACACCAGGGGAGACCTCCACTGATGTGGAGCACATATCTCTTTAACCTTACTGTTTTTGATGTAATGTGCTTCATGTAGCTGATGTAGATCCTTTTTGATATTCTTATTATGTTAGGTGGTGAATAAATGCCTACCAAATATTTTCCATTTTTATTTGTTTACAAAAGATTTATATAATGTTTATTTATGAGCTCATATTCGTACCTCCCCCCTTTTTAATATAGTTTCTTATAGAAATAGAACTCCTTTTCCCCCTGTTGTCTTCTTGCTTGATACTGACTTGCCATTTGATCCGTATTGTAGAAATAGAAAATGAAGGAATTTGTCTACTTCAGTATTTTAACATTGATAGTGCATGCAAAATTGGCTGGATGATTTAACATTTTTTTCTGATAGTTATGAGGGAAAAGTAATGTAGTCTGGTTTTATTTAAAACCAGAGGAAAGGTGAAAGGTTCACATTCAAATGTTTACCATTTATGGAAACCTAATTTGCTCTTTTTGGGGCTCTTTATTTGCTGGTTCTTGCAGTTGTTCTACCTGTATGAGTAGGATCTTTCGGTCTTATTGTACTCCTAGTTAAAAAAAATGCAACCCTCATCTGAAAGCCCAGCCTGATGCCTATTAATCTGTTTGTCCCAGTCATGGGTTTCCCATTTAATCACTACTGGCCACAATAACCTCTGCTTTGGCTGAATTGCAAAATTTATTTTTTCTTAAAACCGAATATGTTATTTAACTCCAAGATCAGGTAAAAATTAACCTGTTTGATTCATTAAGCATTGTTTTTTTCTCAAAACCACATTATTCAGCATTGTGTCTTCTGAAGATAAAAGGCATTTTTCACTTTAGTTAATTGTACTTGCTGCTCCTTTTATAATGCACTTTGAAGGAGTTTCTTACATTTTGGAAAGGTCATCACATTGGCCACTTTTCAATTCTTTCTTCTGCGGTAGGTGCACATCAGTAACATTGCATGAGATGTTGAAATTTAACCAGTTAATAGCTCTGTAGTATTTCACCAGTGTAAACACCACTGTGTTTATCATTATGCATTTTTCTAAATCTTCAAGAGATTAGAAAAATGGCAAATTTCCAAGTCTGGTCTTTCTTTAGAATCCTATATTATAACCACACTGACTTATCTTATAAAACACATACCTTGGCAAAAAGCCTTCAAGGGGGTTAAAACAGAACAAACACTTTAAGTAATCTTAACATAACCAAATGACTGTTATTCAATTAAACTTCAAATAGATATGGTATTTGTTTAAACTTCATATTAAATATTGTCAAATAATTTAATTGTTTAACCTTTCAGGTCTTAATGTATCAGATTTCAGAATCATCCTAGATTCTTTTTCATTTAATGCATGACTGTCACCACCTCTTAACAAGTCAACATATGCAAACACACAAAATTTAAAACAATTAACATTACTGTTATGAACCTGTTGTGCATGTAATGCTACTACAATGATGGTGAACCTTTTGGGCTCTATGTTTCAAAAATTCAGAAAATACCTAACGTGACTCTAATGGCATATCATCCCCACCCCCCAAACAAAAGAGAAACAATTCTTTACATATTCATTTATTTTAAAATATGCAGTCCAGTCATCTGTGCTGGTATGTGCTATAAAAGTAAAAGAAAAATCAGTGACTTACAATACGGAAAATGATATGCGCACTGATAATTGGGCTAAAAATAGTGCACAAAAAATTTACCCTACTTTTAATAGTAATTTTGAATTGAAATGAAAAATATGTGAAATACATTGCAATTAATTTGATTATCAATTAATGACTTTTTTGTTGCCGAATTTTAATAGATAAGTACAGGGTGACATATTTCTTGTATTTTTGTTCATTCAGTTTCTGTGGTAACTCGGGTGTTGGTGAACACCGGTGTCACCAAAAATGTTGTGGCGTGTCACCTTTGACACACGTGTCATAGGTTTGCCATCACTGTGCTACTACATTCTCCTGTCTTCAGTGATCCAAAGTACAGATACATTTGTGAAATATTGCTTATGTACTATCATAAATCAAGTATAGTATAGTTTTTACCAGATATGTATTTAATAGCAGTTTTGCAAATACTTTTCCAAAAAATACTTTTATTTAATAAAGTTAAGTCATAAGATGGCTATGGTAAGGAAAAGTGACATTTCACTGTATTAAAATATCCTCATTAAAATAGGGTCTGGATGTAGCTTTCTTGTATATTACTATTTGATAATATATTTGTAGGTGTTTAATTTTAAGTTAATACTAATGATGGGGAATTTAGATTTTAATGTTGCCCAAATCATATTAGTAATATATGAATATTCCACAGGGAAGAAAAAGTATGTACTTCATTAACTGTTATTTTTTTTAAATAAAAATCCTACTCCACTATATTTTGTGACAAAGGGGAAAATGCTTCAGTGCAACCATTTTTTACCTCGAGTATGTTTGATTTCTGTTCTGTTGTTTGGAAAGCATATATTGTCTGAATTTACTCTTTATATTTTCAAACACCATTTTTAAAGTAGCAAGTCTGAAGTTTTCAAGTTAAAGGATTCTGACTAGCAAAGAAATAGCTGAGGGGTTATTGTTATCTGAGGAGATTAATTTATGATAAATACATATCAATGTTGGCTGCCAGTTTTCTGCAATTATATGGACTATAACAGTTTTTAATAAATTAGATCTATTTGCTAGACAAAATAGAAACAATGTGGTAGGCTTAAGTCTTCCTTTTGTTTTGGGGTGGATTAATTTTTATAAAAAAATATTGCATATTTAGAGACTGAATAAATGTATAATATCATTTAGAATTTTTAGCAAAATATTGTGGCAGTGAGTTTATATGAAATGTAAACCGAATGGTAGTAATGATTAGGTAGTTCATAACAAATGCATTTAAACTAGGCTATATTTTGAAAAGAATGAAAATGTCATTCCTGATTGTCTTTTTAGGGCAGACTATAGCTGTCCAAATTTTTAAATATTATTTTAGTACACTGATAACAAGAGTTTGGAAAGATGTCATATGCTTTTTTTCAGAGTAGTGCTGAATGTTAAATCTTGAAAGTCCATTGGAATTAAGAAAATATAATCATCAAATAAAGAGAATAGAATAGATTTAGTTACATTTATTTGTCTTTGTTTACAGGGAAAATCCGACTGGGTAATGCCTATTTTCAGAAGAGGCCTGGGGAGAAAAGTTCCATTTGTTTACATTGCATTGTACTTGGTTCCAGTTAAATACAGAGTAGTTACATTTCTATTTACATTTAAACACATACTGTAGTTACATTTATACGTTATAAGATTTTACAGAAGTAGAAGTTACTAAAGTGAAAGTGGATTGTACAGGCAGCAGTTGTGTAGGTTCATAGGTTGGTACTAGGCTATCGGCCCTAGGGCCTGTACAAGCCTAGCCATAACAATTCCCTGGCTGTTTCTTCCCACAATATTTACTTCCCTATAAATTAAAAAAAAATAAAAATAATAATAGTATAAAAATTGTTTTGTCATTTCAGTGAGAGGTTGAGAATATTCTGTTTAAGGAGAGTATTTGGGGAATATGGTACGATGAGCAGAAAGTCTTAACCTGGTGATGAGCATGTGCAGGACTAGGACTGGTTAAGATGTTTAAGCAGTGCTTTAAAACTGTTGAGTTTGTTGGAATTGTATTTGCATGCTGGATACTGTTCCAGAGTTTAGCAGTGTGTATTGGGAATAGAGTGACTCTCCTGCAACATTATTTGACTTATTTGTGATTAGTAAGAATTTGTTACTAGAACAAAGGTCCCTTGCTGGACAGTAAGACAGTGATATGTTTTTAGTGCAGGGCATTTTTTTGAATGATGAATGAGTTAGCGTACTGTAGTTAGTTGTGAATATGTTGGGACTTTATGCAGTTCAAGCCAGTTTAATTGCTTTAATCTATGACAATAGTGGATCCTATTTGATTGGTGCAAATTTAGCTATTTTATTGTAGCAGGAGGTGAGTTTCTTTGAGTATCGTTTAAGTTTTGTTAGGATAGGAGCAGTGTATAAGAGAGTTGGCAGTTAATATGTAGCGGCTAGAGGTTTTCTTGCTGTTATCTGTAAGGAATCCTGGTGCTTTGTTTCTGGTGTGTAGATGTATTGGTGTGCTGTATATATGCTGGTCATTAGCTTATGTATAGCATTTAATATCTTTGGGATATTTGAAGGATGTATCATATATTTATCATCAGCAGATGCTGTAAATATAATTTTGAAGACTAGGTAGTTGCTTTACTTTATTTAATTTAGACTTGTTTGCCAAGTTTCTTGTTTTATATCTTATTAATCTATGATTCCTGCAAAAATTCTTTATTGCCGAGATTACGTGTATGTTTATGTCTGACCTGCATGTGTTCAAGAATATAGAAATTTAGTATAGAACTCATTGACAATATTTGGGGAAGACTTATCTGAGCCATTGAGAAAAGTAGCACTGTTTTCATAAATGTCTCATTTATTGTATTTTGATTTAAAATTTGAGGTCTAGGAAAGATGATTTATTTATTTATTTATTTATTCATGTTTGAGTTTTAGTTTACTCTTACTCTTAAGGTAAGGGTGTATATTAATTCATCGAAGATTCACTTCAGCGAACCTTTCTTCATTGAACCGTAACCACTGAAAGTTCATTTCAGCAAACATTCATATCCATGGAAAGTTTATGTAAGGAAAGGAAGCAGTTGGCCAGCAGAACAGATTTTCCCTTTTCCCCACTGTAGAGTTATCTTGGAGTTGGTATATATAGTTGGGGGGGGTGTAGGCCCCCACTTTGTTAGGCTTTACATACTGTGGTATGTGTTCCAGTATTATTTTGGCCAACTGCTTAATTTCCCTGTTTAAATCTTTGTTCGATGAGAACGTTTGCTTAAAAATGAACATTTGACGGTTAGGGTTCGATGAAGAAAGGTTCGCTGAATTGAACCCTCAATGAATTAATATAGACCCATAAGTTAAAGGTCAGGATTTAAAGATTGATGCTTATTATAGAGGTTATAATCATGGGAAGGGACCACAGAGATCTTAGTTGTTATCAAAAATGATGTTTAGTATGCTGTATTTTATACATTGTGTCCAAATTGTTTTGATTAACTTTGTCAATTAATATCTGGCCAAGATGTTCATTGTTTAGTTTGTGGGAAGGTGCTCCCTGGTTGAGTTAGGTTTGGCATGTGTTGCAACATGCATTGGGACAGGCGCATGTATTTCCTAGATCATGGGATCTTCTGGAATTGTATCATATGCTGAATGGTGGAAAGGATGAGCCCAACCATCAAGGAGGGTCCTGCTACAGATTAAGTGAAATGGTAAAAAGGATGAATGCAGCAGTCATGGAGGCCTGTCATAGATTAGGTAAAATTGTAAAAACTTTTTAGCCTTTATTAGACTCCTGAGTAACGTAGGTTTGAAATGTTATACCTTTAAGGTATATGCATCAGCCATATTGGCTTTCTGTTAGCTGGTAGAAGGTAAACCCTTGGCCCAGCTTTGGATACAACCTTTACCTTCCTCTTTTGAGTTTATATCATCTTCTCTGTGACTTAACTTGCTCTTGTGGTCTTTACATGAGAATCCCTGTGCTGTTTTGTGTGAAAGTATTTTGCCTGAGGGTTATAATTAGAGTGTTCTTCAGACAGATCTTCATTTTCTACCAGAAGAGGGCATTATTGTTTCATTAAATCAGTCTCTTCTCCTTCCTGTTTTCTTCCTGAGACTCACAATAGTGGTACGAAACTGAACCATGCAGTTAATGCTCACTGACAGCCTCAGTCCTGTGCTGTTATGATTGTTTCCTTAATGGAGACCAGGCATTAATTTTGGTCTTGGTTATTTGCTAGAAGCATGAAATCTTGAGTTATAGTTGCTGAAACATTCTGGCTTGAGTTATCTTATATTTCATTGCTCTTATGTATGTGCTTGTTATAGCAAGATTTCATGTACTCTTATTATAGCAAGTTCTGGGTGGTCTGAAGTCTTCTTCAGAGAGAGAGAGAGAGAGAGAGAGAGAGAGACGAAGACAAGCAGACAGTTAATTTCATTACCTGTTAGTGATTGTTCTTTATGTCATAGTGGCGTAAAAAGAGTAATACAGTAAGTATGTGTGGGGGCAAAGCCCTTCACATGGGCAGGGTGGTTTATCCCCTTCAGACCTGTTTTCTTTTTATCACATTGATATAAAATATGGTGCTCAAATAACACACATTGCTAGCCTGTACTTGAGCTGTTCACAGTCTGATGTATTATGACATTTTTAGCAAGCATATATAGTAGTTCTCTTCATTTTTTGTACTGTCAGTCTGGACAGAAATGTATTCTGTTTGCCTGTAGTTACTGCTGTTGAGAGGATACTGTAGCGTGGTTGGGAATTTCTCTGTTGTAGTTATCTGTTCTGCATCATCGTAGTACACCTTCATCAAACTCTATGGTTTGTATTTGCAATCCAGAATCTGAGGAGGGCCTGTTCTACAGGACAATCTTATTATGAGCTCTTCACTGCACCTGCTAGTCTGTGTTAAACTGCTTAGGGACATCTTAGTGGCAGCTGTCCTTTAGAAGTTGTCTTGAAACAAAATGTTATTGTTTGAGTTTGCACTATGTCCAAAGATATTTCAAGAGTATACCTCTCAACCACTTAGTGCAAAAAGTCTGGATAAAGCCTGACAGAATGGGAGTACAAAGGCTTAAAAATAGGGACAGATTTTAAATACTGCTCTTATAAACTGAGGCAGTTGCTAGAATAACAGGATTTGTCTTAGCATGCATTTTTCTGATGGGTATGAAGTCCACAGATTATTCAAGTAATTTGCCAGAAAATCCAAAATTTTATGAGGAACAGGCCAAAAATATGAGGCAAGAATCTGGACAGTTGAGAGGTATGTTCAAGGCACTGTCAAACTTGGGGCTTTTATTTACCTTTTCTCCAACCACCCCATTGAGTGTGGCGGTGCTCATTAAGTATTATTTCATGTACTAATCTATACAGTAACAAGTTGTTTGAAGGCATATACTTTTTAATTTAATTATTGGTGTTAAAGAAGATCACATGTTTCAGTTAGGGATTAAACATTTGGAACTCAAAGGGTGAACATACCTCATAACTGAGACACATTGGGTGTTGCCATAAGCCAAATGATGTACAAATCCTACAGATTTATGTTGAAAAAGCATGGAAGATGGGTAATATGTTTAATTTGCCTTAGAAGTAACTTTCTTAAGCTTTATAGATATGGTTTGCACTCTCTTTATCAGTACTGTCCTAGAAATGCTGATTAATTTGGAAAAAATACCATTCATTTCAAAACAGGCAGATTTGTGAAGGGCTCTGAAAAAAAAGTAATACCAGTAGCAATCAGGAGTACCTTATACATTTATGGATGATAAGTGCTTCATTTTCTTTACTATTGAAAATGTAATAGACGAATATTAAATTGTGAAATTAATGTATTATTTCAGTTTCTTGTACTGATGTCCTTCAAGAATGCAACTGCAGTCATAACAGTGGGTTGTCCTGCCTCAGGCAGCCCCCGGTCAGCCGGATTCCAAAGTTCGGGTCCGGACGCCGTTGATGCTCCATCTCATTCTCTCCGCCAGAGCCGCTGGCTGGAGTATACACACATCACGACGCCATTTAATTGATGTTGACAATGACCTGATTAATTCATGCGACCAATTGATGTTAACAAGAAAATGCCGGATTCTCCAAAAGTCAAGACTGCAGCCATCCCAGCAAAATCAACTTCCAAAAGCCAAACCAGAGCTTCTTAGGCAGCAAACTTACCTGAGCCAAACCAAGCACAGCAAAGATGACTTAAGACAAGCAAGAAAAGCAAGACAATTACATCATTACTTTACTTCAAGGTTACAGGCACTGGCCCACATGAGATCCACAGGCCCTGGGGTTCCATATGCCAACTACACAACTACTTCCTCCAATGTTACCTAAAAGCATTTGGCAATTTGCCAGCAACAACTTGGAGAAAATCATATTGGTCTCAACACAGCAACAACTTGGATCCTATCACAAAGGAATTCCTATGGGAAAACACAGGTATGGTGGGAAAAACCAGGTATAAAACAGAAAACCACACAGACTTTTAACCCTTGGATGGGAGGCCACCATGGATGGTGGCACATGGATACAAGGACATATACAAGGCGCATGAACACAAGGACATATATCTCCAAAAGGAAAAAAGGGAACATCTGCATGCAATCGAGCCTTTTCAACACCAACTTTGCCATCGAGGCCTTTCAACACCAACTCCAGCAACCACTGTGATGTGACACATAAACAGCACACACCACCTGTGAGGCATACAAACAGAAGGGGGCCACCTACTTGGGAGAGCTTGAATGACAAAATGCAGCTTTGGGAGAAATCACTGTTCCAGAACCATCCCAGCTTGGTTCACAGCCTAAGCAGGAAAGCCCAATGTGTTGGCGGACAGCCTCACAGGAGTCCCAAGGACTGGAGTGACAAGGTTACACTCAAGGCCTTGCCAGAAGTGGACGCATGGACCTCTCACCTCAATCATGCCTACCAAAATACCATTTCAATCATTATCATCCAAAATTTTTGCACAAATACATATCAAAAAAATTCTTGGAACCTAGCAATCTCTCATGCATTCCCCTCTCTAGCAATCTCCCTGTCCACATAAAGACAAGCATGTAAGCCCAAGGAATAAAAAATCATAAGCAGAAGCCTACAACAATGGTACCACTACACGGAGGCCAAGACAACACTGGTACCCACAGCTACGGGGCATATGTCACACCAGGAGGTCCTCCCTCCTCAGTGGCCTCACTGCGACTCAACACAATCACACTGCAGCTAACAGCCCCACAGCTGAACATAACAACTTCAGCTTATCTCTCCAAGAACTTTCACAGATATCTCAAGAAGGAAGTTCAGCAGATAATAACAGAGGCTTTTACACTCCAAAGTGGAAAAGATTCAGCAATTGGAATACCAGCAAGGACATGATGCATCATTAAGTGAACATCCATGCATCTTATGAACATTATATCTTGGAATATTTAAAGAATATGTTAAAGAACGGACTCTCATATTCTTCCATAAAGATACATGCATCTGCTATTTCCTGCTAGATACAACAACACTGATCACCTTTCTCTCTCCCACCTCCTAGGAATCCCCCAAGAAATCAGAATATTAAGCCATTAAGAAAGGCCCCAGTGCCAGCCTGGGACCTCTATTTTGTCTTAGAAAACTTGACTCCCCAGCACCTCAGTGAGACTGCAATTTCCTCCTTTCATGGAAGACTCTCCTCCTGGCAATTATTACCTCAGCAAGAAGGGTTTCGAGCTACAGGCCCTAATGGCAATAGGCACCTTTATTATTTTCCACTTTCCTTCACAGGGACAGGGTTTCATTAAGGACCTTATGCCAAAGGTGGTATCTAGGGTTTCTTGGTATCTCTCCAGCCATTCATCTGCTTTCTTCTTCAATCCCTGCAATAAGGGGAAAAAAGACTTTGCATTTTCACAACTTCGATACTACGATACTACCTGACACCTGCCAGTAAAGTAGGAAAGTCTGACAAGCTCTTTCCTGCAGTCCTCCCGCAGCACCAAAAAAGACTATTTCTAAAATTCTATCTAAATTGATTGGACATTGCATATTCCTTATTATTCCTTTCATGGAAAGACTGTTCCAGCCAATGTTCCACCACAGACCCACAGCCACCTCTACAGCATTTTTTTAGGGGGGTGCCTACCAAGGACATTCTAGAAGCTGCTCTATGGAGCTCTCCGCGCACCGTGCCTCCATCTATCAACATCTCTATATTCCAGATCCAGAGCAGGCTTTACTTGCAGTCCTGCAGGGTTTGATTGCCTCATCTCCATCTCTTTCCTAGAGCACCTCCTCCCCAGCTAAGCTAAGTGTATCTAACTCCACATGTTATGACTGCAGCTGCATTCTTGAAGGACATAGTACAGTTTTGCTACATAAATAAATGTAGATGTCCGACAGACATGCAACTGCAGTCGATTTTCCCTACCCCTATGCCTCTATGCCTAGGGGTCACTCCATCCCTATTTTACCTACTCTCTGTTATGGTGTATCTGTTTATTGCTTTTATTTTTCATGCTCATTTATTTGTTTGGAATCTGTTTTTTTTTGATTCTATTTACAGCCTTCCTTGGCTGGCACTGGCATCAGCAACTGGAAAGAAAGAAACTGAAAAATGCGGATGATGCTGATAAGCAGCCGCCTGATGTCGGGAGAGAAGGGCATCAATGCGACATGCCGACCCGGACAGACTTTGGAATCCGGCCGACCGAGGGCTGCCTGGCAGACAACCCACATGTTATGACTGCAGTTGCATGTCTATCGGACATCTACATTTATGGTAGGTACAAAACTGTACTTTTCAGCTTATCTGAACCATGCTATTCATTACTAAACTATGTCATTAACCACTTTCTTTTTCTTAGCATTATGAAGCCCTATCAAATCGGGCAGCTGCAAATGGCCATGTTATTGATATTTATGCCTGCGCTTTGGATCAGACTGGACTTCTAGAGATGAAGTGCTGTTGCAATAATACAGGGTTCGTATAAGTGTTTTGATGTTTGTTTGTAGTTGTTTACAATTTTTAAGGATGCACCATTAGCTCTTTTTAGTATTATTTCTGATATGCTTACCTTATCTGGAAGTCAAGGTGTGTAATCACAAGAGGAGATCATTACTCCACTCCATACACTCAGCTGTAAATGTGTAATCTTGGCTTGTGTTTGTGTGTGTGCATGTTTGTGTGTGTGCGTGTGTGTTCGATAGCACAATTCAGGGTTGCAAATCCTGGAGTCCTGCACTTTAGTGAGCATGGGTTCTTCATAATTTTAATAAAATTGGAGTTGTCTGCAGATATTAAAATGTTTTAGATAGAGCAGAGGTTAGCTAAACCCTGTAAAATGCAAAGCAAAATATCACCATTTGCTATTGATTTACAAATTCTTTAACAGCATGACTCTGGCACAAAATGCTCATCACTTGTTGCTCTCTTTGGTATTTCATTCCTTTTACATTAATTTGCATGTATGCAGACAATATTTTGTTCGTTCTTGTAGTGTTCTTGATCTGGCAATCTTGAAACACTGCCCTAAGCCTAAATTTGACAAGTTTTAGGTTCAGACTAAAGTTTACCTCTGACGGTGTTTACATCCATTTGTGGTCATTGAAAAACATCCTAAGGAAGAGGTTGCTGAAACTTCATAGAGTTTTGCTAGCAGCTTAAGATAGGAAGACCACTTTAAAGGACCACTATGGGCACGCAATGAAAAAACGCACATATATTTTTTATCTTGCCATGAATTACTTTGCCTCCCAAAGCTGCTTGCAGCAAAATAAGTGCTCATTCCTTATTTTATTTATTTTTTTATTCTTGTCTGCCCCACCCTGATTCCTTTGCAAAGCTAAATCTGCACAGATTTTGAGAAAAAGTAGCCCTATCATTTGTTCTCAGACTACATACACTTCCATTCACTTTTTCGTGTTTTTTTTCCACAATTTTCTAAGCTTGCCCTGCTCTGGGCAATTGTTTTGCCTGAAAAGCTGCTTCACTTTTTTCAAAAAGCTTTACGGGTTGTAGTATGTCAGAGCAAAAGTATAAACCAAAATTAGGAACACTTGTGGGATTCGCTGATCAGCAATCCGACAGTCCTACTCATCTTTTCTACATTCCAACTACCCCATATCAGACGGGTCTATATCACTTCGACGAAACGGCTGAAGTTCAAGTACCATATGTTCAAACTTCTAACCTCGAAGTGCAAAACCATCGAAGGCTTAGAACAGCGATTTTTTTCCCCAGGGGAAAAAAATCGCTGTTCCAAGAAACACACACACAACACAAGCACACCAAAAAAACAGCAATCCACACACATACACTTAAAATCCTACATCTAACCCTACACTAAACTGTACATACACTACTATCTATCCACTTACGTTAACCCAAACCCTAACCCTAAGGTCTGTCACTATCGCACACCCACCTCACCAGCGTCCTAACCCTAACTCACCTAACCCGCACCCTAACGTCCGCACAATCGCACACTTACCTGAACTTGACCCGTAACTTTCCACCACAATGCTGAAAATAGCGCAGCCACAGAAACGGCCCACCAAATCCTTTCCCTGGGAAAGAATTTGGTGTTCCTCGGCTTCGCGATAATCAATTTTCGAACTTCACAGTTCGAACATATGGTGTCCAAACTGCTGAAGTTTCGACGAACTGATAGGAACCCTATCAGGCAGGCATGTACATACTTCATGGCACACATGTACTGACACAGTACCAGCAGCTGCAGCAGTGATACCATAGTCCAAACAGGGCACTCAAACAGTTTTACTCTTGGCCTCTACATTTCACAATGCATAACATTCACACTACAGTTATAAAGGTACGTCTCCACTCCCCATAACACACAGCCACCCACACCCACACAACAGACTAGTCAACTTTGAGGCTTTTCCCACCTCTCTGCTGTAATGGCTTTGGCAAATGAAAATGCTTGATGGATGTCAGTTCAGAAATCCCATCCCTACCTATTGGAAAGTACATAGGTTCATAGGTAAGTACTAAGCTTGCTGCCTTGTGGGCCATTTTAAGCCTAGCCAATTTTCCTCATAGGCACTTTGTCAGTAACAGTGCATCAGACATGCACTTTATACAAAGAAATTGAACCCTACACCTTTTGAAAACAACACTAAGAGCACTCCTTGGACATTATCCAACATATACACTGCAGAACAGCTGTCTACTGTGTCAAAAAGTCACATCATTTGCTGCACTAGCAGCATTCTAAGTGGCAAACATGCTATAATTACAATGTAAAATGTAATAGTACAACAGTGTGCCATCCCCCCCAAGTGGGGACTTTGATCATATCGTCTCACCGATGTGAGTTTCGTCTTTCTGAAAACTCTTATCAATTGACATGGATATATATATATATATATGTGTGTGTGCATATATATATATATATATATATATATATATATATATATATATATATATATATATATACTGTTATCAACTGACATATGCATTTATGTTTGTATATATGCGTGTGTATGTGTGTGTGTGTGTGTGTGTGTGTGTGTGTGTGTGTGTATATATATATATATATATATATATACATATATAAAATTGGTTCATAGGTTTATACTAGGCTAATGTGCAGCAGGATCTTTGTTAGCCTAGCCCTGCAGTCCACCCCAATTTTGTCCCTAAGTACCTTGGCTTGGACAGCTACATGTGGGGTATGTTAGTAAGGGTTATGTATGTGTGTGTGTGTGTGTGTGTGTGTGTGTGTGTATGTTAATTCAGGATTAATATGCTTACTGTTGACCTTTGTCCATCAGAGATGTGAGACCAGCCAGGGGTGAATTTGTGATTTCCCATTCAGTGTTCAAGGTTTTTTTTGAATAGGGTCATGGATGTACTTTGCTTCATGTGGATGGGGAACTTATTCCATAATGTGGGGATCCTTTCAGATACATGCCTGTCTGTCCAGCATGCTGTATTTATGCTGCTGGCAAATTTGGGGTGTTTTGACCTAGTGTTTCTGGCACTGTTTGTTTGGCAGGTGTGCAAGCGATCCATCAGAGCTGGATCTGAGGATGCTTTATATGCCAGGCATAGATCACCTTTCAGTAACCTGTTAGAGACATAGTACAGAGAGCAGGCCTTAAAGAGATCTGTGTAGGACACGGACAGGGTATTCATACAGTGGATTCTCCTGGTGAGGAACCTTTGAGAGCATTCCAACTTGTTGCAAGTCCCTGGTTAGATGCATGAAAAAGGGGGTATTGTACTCAGTGATGGCTCATATAAGAGCTGAGAAGAGTGGAACTATAACTTCCCTGAACCTGTATGCCACACCCTTGTTTATGAGTTGGGCAGTATAGAATGATTTTTTTCTTACTATTTTGGTTACTTGTTGGTCGAAGGCCAGATTACTGTCTACATATGTTCCCAGATCCCCAACTGCCAGGTCAACTCTAAAGGGTGTTCTGTTGATGGAGCAATTAGCTTGGATGGATGATTTCCAAAAGGGCACTATAATACATTTCTTCACATTGAGTTTTAAACCATGGCTTTGGCAGCAGTCATTTGTTTGTGTAGACCCTCTTGCAGATGCCTGTGTCATGGGGGAAATTTATTATAGCTCCCAATTGGTAGTCATCTGTGAACTTGGTGAGCCAGAGGCCTTTGACATTAGCCTTGACTTCTGAGAAGTAGATGCCAAACAGGAGTAGGCCCAACATGGAGCCCTGGGGTACTCTGTTGGTGACAGGTTTCTTGGTGAAGGTGGTCTTAGTGAACCAGTCTTCTAGGGTCCTGTCTGTGAGTCAGCCAGCAATCCAGTGAGTTGTGTGGATTTATGCCTAGTTTTGAGAGTTGGTCAGTAATACTTGAGTGGGCTATTGTATCAAACACCTTGGTCAGGTCAAGATAGGTGTGAATAATTCTTCCTAGGTAGATGTGACAAACTATCACTTAATAGGAGGCAGTTTGCATTACAATAGTTAACAGCTGTTATGGGTTTAGTTGGGTTTTCTGGGCTGATTTTATTTCAAGGGAAACAGCTTTGTGGTCTGACTGGACCAGTGAGGACATGGCACAAAGGAGAATGCAATACTCTCCCATGTTGGTGAGTACTAGGTACAGTATGTTTGATCCTGTTTGGAATGCACACTATCTGGTCCAGGGTGTTCGTGTTGCTTAGGAGTTAAAGGCAGTGTGTGTATCCCAGTCTATAGAGGTGTAGTTAGTTTCCCATGAATAGGGTATTTGGTTGGATGGTGAGTACTTCTAATAGGTCTAGGTAAGTGTTGAGATTGTTGGGCATAGAAAGCAACTTATAGCTAGATGAAGCATTCACTTACTAAATACAACTTTTCTTAATAGTTTTGCCCCCATTCATCCAAAAAATAATTAAATCAAATCCAGCACATTGGTTAACCAAACTATTTGTCACAAATAGATAAAGTCTGGAAAGGCAATGTGATAAAACAAAAAACAACATTCACATTTTAGACAGTTTAGACATTGTGCTAAAACATAAATCAGAAAAAACAATCCTATTATGCCAGTCTGCAGCATAAATATCAAAAGGATTCCAAGCTGCTCTGGGCCGCAGTAAATATATTCCACCCCAGCAGCACTACCACACCAATGCCAAACATTAACAGCACGTTTGATAGTGTTGTTACTTGGCTCAGTAACCACTTTGTCGAAACAGTACATAGCTTGCTCAAAACTAACCCTGCTACTGTATTTACTGTATCAGTCTTTACTGAAAACAATTCTTCTTTCAAGTTTGAATCTGTCAAAATGGCTACCATTAAAAGATAGCTTCAAAACCTAAAACCCACCACCTTAGCTACTGGTAATCTACCAAATGAATATATTAAATGAAAATGGTAGGTAAAGGAAAAATTAGCGCAGTTTTATATTTAAAATGTATTTTCGTCCAAACACATTAAAGACTTGCATAAGAGTGGAAGTATGAGTTATTGTGAAAGACTAAGAGCACTTGGTCTTGTGCAGTACCCTTTGCAGTGGTCTGGGAGGTGAGCTTGCTGGGACATGCTGGGTATATGGGGATAGCTGATTCTAGGTTGGGGTTGCTGGGAGGTGCTAGAGACTCATCAGATTTCCTTCGTGGAAATATCTGTGGGTATGGAAAATGTGTTGAGTGGTTCACTGGCAGAGTGGCCACTGCATGGAACAGGCTGGTAAAATGGAACAGGACAAATATTGGTTTGGATATTTTAAGAACAGCCTGGAAACACACCACATGAACTAGTGAATGGTATTCTGTCAAAACTGGGTGGGCATTGTTGACCGTGCTTGAAGTACTGATATGTGTGTGTGTAAGGATGGAAATATACTTATAACAAATAAGAAACTAGAAGGGTCTCATAATTTAAAGTCTGTGGACTGTATAAACATGCTTGGAAAGAGGTAATAAGAAGAATAAACATTACAGCTTGTGGTCTTTCAAATAACTAAATAACAGCCAAAAAAAACCCCACACACAGTAGTTATGTAATATATGATTTTAATAAATCTAGACATAAAATACATAATTGTCATGTAAGATGAAGTAGTCTGCTGAATTTAGATATTAAAGACAGGATTTAATAACATGGGCTTGTGTATAATAACACTACTATCTTAACTTGTCATAAATGACATACACTACATTGAACATCAAGGGGAAGCATGATGATTTTCTTATATAAGTAAATATGCATAACAAGTCATGTAATTGCTTTAACTTGAATTGTAGTTTTTGTAACCCATCGTGATCATATATAACACTTAAGTGGTTACTAAGGTAACTAATTACATCAAACTGACAAAGTTGTTCAAGAGAAACAATAGAAGCTTGAACTTGAAATGTCACAGAATGTAACAATCATATTCTGAACAAATAGTACTAAATTGACAACAGTTTAATTACATGGGCTTGTGTATAATAACACTACTGTTTTAACTTGTCACAAATGACATACACTATATTGAACATCAAGGAGAAGCATGATGATTTTCTCATATAAGTAAATGTGCATAACAAGTCATATAATTGCTTTAACTTGAATTGTGGTTTTGTAATACATCTTGACCATACATAATACTTAAGCTGTTACCAAGGTAACTAATGTTTTATACATGACATCAAACTGACAAAGTTGTTCAAGGGAAACAATAGAAGCCTGAACTAGGAATGTCACAGAATGTAACAATCACATTCTGAACAAATAGTATTAAATTGATAATAATCACTCAGTTTAACCTTTGCTGATTATACAAAATAGAATGTTGCCATTTAAATCTAAAAACTTTCAGTATATGCCATAAAGTGGCAATTTATGAATATGGAAAGGGAATGTGTAATCATTAATCACAATAAGTGAATTTGTTGCTTTTAACCTATAGTTTCACTCATTTTATATTAAGAAATGACAGATATGGAAATCCTTATGTGTAGGAAATGGGGGGAGAGGGATGCACTGATAATTAAAATGCACTAACTTACATCAATGTTTACATAAAACAAATATGATGCTTTAAGTAAGTTAGCAACAAACAAAGTGATTACTTAAATGCTGGCAAACAATGAAATACAACTTCTGATATATCTAATAAAATACATTATATTATAAACATTAGGTATAAATATTGATGTGAAGTTGTTCAATCTCACCGTTCATTCTTCACTGATGGATTCAGAGCCAATCCTCTGCTCCGACATGGCTGACTAGCAACCTCAAAGTTCTCCAGTAGCTCGAGACCCAACCCCTTATCCCACAATGCACTGCTGGAATTACCTCAGATCTAGTTTGCCGCAGCACGGATCTCTTGGTTTCCAGCATTGCTCGAGACTATTATTGGGAGTTTTCAACTTTATGCAAGTTGTATATTTCAATTTTATATCTTTTACTACTATATATATATATATATATATATATATATATATATACTATCTAGTTAGCAGTTGTTTTCTGTTTTCTCCCCTTTCCCAGTAAAATCTTTGATTGCCTTCTGCCTTTTAAACGTGATGCTTTAAGTAAGTTAGCAACAAACAAAGTGATTACTTAAATGCTGGCAAACAATGAAATAAAACTTCTGATATATCTAGTAAAATACATTATATTATAAACATTAGGTATAAATATTATTACCATCTATTTATATTAAGTAGTACGTTTTGAAAAACTTCATCACTAAAGGTGAATATGTTAAACAACTGTGTGCTATAATCTTGTACTGGGGTTTTATATATGATGCATCCTACTTTACTATGATTGAATTGCTCGTCATCTATCTTTCATGCAAATATTAATTGCTTATACAGTAAGTAGACATTTATATTGTATTAGAATTCTGTCTACTGTACAATAGTACTATATCTGTTCAAAATAATATACATATTGCTTATTCCTATTACAAATAATCTCCATATGATAATTCAATTTATGGAGCTCAGATGTTTTGGATTGTTAAGGTATGAGTGATAATCAAATGGACTTAGGTTTATCCATCAGATTAGCAACGATTTTCATTCCATGGCTAGTGCGGATCTTAGTTTTGTTAACATTTATTAGTTTAAATTTGTTATTTCACAAAAACATTTTTAGTATGCCTAACCAAAACATTATTGGTAAACACTCAAAGTGTAAAACTGATAATTTCCTTTAAAAGCTCAAACATATACTTTATAGTTGTCATAGGAAAATATTTAATAGTCACATAACATAAAATACATAGTCTAAATAACCTAAGATGGATTTAACTTTATTATCTTTAAATACCAATGGCTTAAACAATCCTAGCAAGAGATCAAATCTACTAAAATAACTGAACAAAGCACAGATCGTCTTCCTTCAAGAAACTCATTTCAAAACAAGTGACAATTACAAATGAAATCCTAAGGAATATATGATATTGGCTCAATCTACTTATAAGACAAAGACAAAAGGGGTAACAATGTTATGGAAAACAAATGTGATTAACCCAGAAATTATTTATAAGTATAAAGATAAAGAAGGCCTTATGGCATTAATAGTTAAATATAATAGAATATGGACACTAGCCAATCTATAATGGTTCTCAGGCATTGGATCAGGAACTGTTAGAAAACATAAAGACAACTTAATATTAGGAGGAGATTTTAACTGTATATTTGATATTTCTGAAACTACAAATAAAAGACTGCTGTGTACATCTGCTATATCAAAAGATTTAAACAAGTGTCTAGAATAATTTCATCTTGCAGATATTTTCAAATTTAAAGTAGATAAATCTTTGTTGTTTTCCCATCAAGATCACAGATTTGGTATCCAAACTAGAATAGATAAAATATACAGTCAAAAGCTAATAACATTAATAAATCTTTCCTTACCTACCTTCAAGTAATTCCTTTTTTGCCCCTTTTTCCCTTTCTTTACTATGACAAATAAGTTGATTTTAAAGGGCTACTTAAATCTTCATAAAAATCTAAGTCTCTTCCTCTCCGTCTGGAGGCCCTATGGAACAGAGACCAAAACCTAAACTTTCCACTATGGGTTTGGCTTCAGACCATCGGATGCGCGACACTACTCGCTCTGCAATCAACATTCCCTTCCGTTGCAGACGGCACTGATGGTTTTCCGGGCACACTACTGTTGTTCAGGCCATGCCAACTCCTCTTTTGCAGCAACAAACTCCCACCTGTGGGCACCAAACTTCCTTCAGCTAGTCTGTGAGATCCACTAGAAGCCTCTGAACGATGTGTGCTGCCTTGTGGATCAGTTTTCTGGCTAGAGGTATTCTTCCTCCAAGGACCTGTACTTCCGGGAGGTGACCATTCTGTCGGGAGAAGACTATTGCGTTGGCTAACGTTTCTATACTATCAGTGCCTCCCCTTTTTACACAAGAACACCGGGCACAAGAGCCTCAGGATGTACCCCCACAGGAAGCCCCTATTGAGCTGTCTTTCCCAGTTCCTCCTTCTGAGGAAGTTCATCGGAAGTTTTCATGTAAGAGGAAACACATGGACTCCACTGAGGAGTCCCTCACCGAAGACACAGACTTGGATGATGGGGAAGGGTCCTCTAGGTCACCCTCTGAGGTATCCTTAGGAGATATCCTAGAAATCCTGAAACAGAGAGGTGATTGGCAGCCCTCTAACCCAACCTCTGAAGACTCTGTGTTCCTACAGGCCTTTCGTGCCCGGCCCCCTACCTCCTGGGTTACTCCACCTGCCAACGACCTGGTCCGGCTCATTGTACAGAGTGCATGGAAGGCTCCCGACACAGTTGAGGCCATTCCCCGGAGGCCAGATAAAATTTTGTCCCCTCCTGAGAGCGACCCCCCATTGGTCCAAAGGTCTTCCAGTAGATGCCTTGGTGGTGGCGGCTGCAACTAAAAAGGACCTGGTGGACGAAGAAGGCCAGACTGTTCATCAACCCAACAGAGAGTCTCAGGCTCTGGATAGAATTAGGAAGTGTACCTTTGCATCAGGGACCTTTGCAGTCAGGGCTCTGAACTACATGGCACATTTTACCAGGCTTCAAGAGACTTAATCTCTGAGCTCTCTGAAACTTTGGCTGGTGCTGTGTCTGATGAGGTCTCTGACAAAGTGGCCTCTCGATTAGCCACCATTGAATCTATTTCTAACTCTTCCATGCGTCTCATTTCTCACACATCAGAAGGAGCAGCTAGAACAGCAGGTGCAGGCGTTGTTCTGAGATGACTTGCCTGTATGCGCTTGTGTGATTTCACGGAACCCTTCAAGGCTTCCTTTATCAGTGTTCCAATTGAAGCCTCTTTGTTGTTTGGTCCCAAAGTTAAAAACACACTGGCTAGATGTGAACCGAACAGTAAGACGCTTTCTGCCGTGGGTGTCCGTTACTCTTCCCCTCAACGAGCTTTCTCCGGAAACCAAGAGTGGGAAGATATGGCACAAAAAATCTCAGGGCTCCTTCCGTGACACACAGGCCTATTTTTCCCCTAGAGGCAGGGGGGGAAATTCTCAGGGAAGATGCCCCTTTCGGGGCAAAAATGGTCTGCATAACCAGGGTTTCAGGGATTCTTTCACTGACCAATCCTACCAACTCTCCAGAGGAACAGCCCAACTGCTTTCCTCTGGAAGTGTTTGGGGGTCATTTCTCTTTGTACCCTTCTGCCTGGCCAACCATCACCACCGATTATTGGGTACAAAAGATAATAACCAGAGGTTACCATATACCATTTGATCTTTATCCCGCCACCTTAAGGAAATTACCTGATGTGCCACCCAGTCAAAGGGTACAGGCAGCATTAGAGATTGCAAAGCTGCTAAGAAAAAGTCATCCAAACAGTCCCACCAGACCAGATAGGATCCGGATTTTACTCAAGACTATTTTTGGTGCCAAAAAAGACCGGAGACTGGAGACCAATTTTGGATCTCAGTGTGTTAAACATATTCATAAAGGCACAGAAATTCCAGATGGTCACTATACAGTCTATCCTCCCACTTTTGGAAAAAGACGATTGGATGTGCTCTATAGATCTTCAAGATGCGTACTACCACATAAAAGTGGGCAAACAGTCAAGGAGGTTCCTTCACTTCCGTGCGGGAACCAGTCATTATCAGTTCTGAATACTGCCCTTCGGACTCTCTACAGCCCCCAGAGTGTTCACAAAGTGCATGGCAGTCGTCACAGTGTTTCTACAACTACAGGGATTCCAGGTTTTTCCATACTTAGACGACTGGCTCATCACCGCCTCCACCAGTCATCTATTAGAAAAAGCCCTGGCTTTCTCTTCACACCGCAGAAAGGTTAGGCATAACCATAAATTGGCAAAAATCCAGTCTCACCCCGTCTCAATCCACAGAGTTCATAGGGGGTCCTCCTGAACACAAAGAAATGCAGAGCATCCATTCCGGTGCACAGAATTCAAAGATTGAGACAGCAATTGATTCTAATCCTCTCAAATGAGAAATCCTCAGCTCACTCGGTTCTACAGCTGTTGGGTTCCATAGCAGCCTCCATTACAATTGTTCCCCTGGCCAGGTTTCACATGAGGCTTCTACAGTGGTTACTACTCACTCAGTGGTACCCTTTTCAGCTCCCTCCTTCAGCCGGGATTCAGATAACTCACACGTGCAAGCAGGACTTAAATTGGTGGTTTTCTTGGAATCCGCTTCAGTGGTCCTGTACCTTCTCCCCCCAACAACCCACAGCCACAATGACCACGGACGCCTCCCTGATGAGGTGGGGGGGCCTATTTCAGGGAAAGATTGTCCAAGGTACGTAGTCCGAAATGGAGGCCCATCTGCATATAAATGTTCTGGAGTTGAGGGCTGTGCTTCTGGCTTTGCAAGCATTTCATCCCCTGTTGCTGTCTGGGACCATTGCGATTCAATCAGACAACATGGCGGTGGTCTGGTACATCAACAAGCAAGGCAGAATGAAGTCTTATCCCCTTTGCCGGGAGGCCATGAGTTTATGGCAATGGGCGATGGTTACCAACCGCTTTCTTCTAGCAACGCACATTCCCAGGAGTTCCAATGTGATAGCAGACAGACTCAGCAGACTTCAACCTCACAAGTGGTCCCTGAATCCCTTGATAGCGGCAGAGATTTTCAACTGCTGGGGTGTCCTTGCTGCGACCTCTTTGCTTCCCCAACCAACTACAAATGCAGCAATTTTTTCACCCTGATTCCCCCTCTGGGACAGTCACCCAGGGAAGCTCTAGTCCACGATTGGCCCTCGGGTCTACTTTATGCATCTCCTCCTCTTCCCTTCATTCCCCAGGTCCTGAAGAAAGCCCGCCGGTTGAAGAGCAAATTAATCTTCATAGCTCCATTTTGGCCTCGTCAGATTTGGTTCCCCTTCCTGTGGCCTCACCTGCTAGATCAACCGTGGACTCTTGATCCAACCCCAGACTTGATCTCCCATCTGCAGAACCTGATTCACCCCAACCTAAACAGCCTAAAGCTCACAGCTTGGCTCCTCCACTTCCAGTGATTGCCAGGCAGAATGATCTATCCTTACCTGTACGTAACATTCTCATTGCATCTCATAAGCCGTCTACCAGAAATACATACCTCGGCAAGTCGAAGAGGTTTACTGTCTGGCTAAAAGAAAAACAGATAGATCCTTTCTCAGCACCAATGCCCATAGTGCTAGAATATCTGTCTGATTTATTCCAGTCTGGTCTTTCTGCTTCCACCATCAGAGTTCACTTGGCTGCCATTTCTAATTTCCACAGTGGGGTCCAGGAGTCTTCTCTCATGTCTCACAAATTATGCAGAACCTTCATAAAAGGCGTTTTTCATCTAAAACCTCCCTTTAGAGAACCCACTCAACCATGGGATTTGGCTTTAGTCTTACAAGCTTTGACAATGTCACCCTTCGAACCAGCTTCTTCTTGCGACTTCAAGTACTTGTCCTGGAAGACTTTATTCTTAGTTGCCATTACTTCTGCCAGACGTGTCTCCGAACTTCAAGCCTTGTGCATCAAGAAGCCATATTTGACCTTTCATAAGGACAGGGTGTCATTGAGAACTAATCCTACCTTTTTGCCCAAAGTGATTTCTGACATGTCCATTAACCAAACCATTGAATTGCCAGTTTTCTTTCCCGATCATTCAAACACAGGAGAGTATTGTATACATACCCTAGACATTCACAGACAACTTCATTTCTAGTTGGACAGAACTAAAGTTTCTCACAAGTCAGATCAGCTTTTTTTGGTCTTTTCTGGACCTAGATTAGGATGTGCTGTTTCCAAGGTCACGTTAGCTAAGTGGTTGAAAGACTGCATGACCTTTATTTACAGTAAGCATAATGTTTAGTTAACTACCACTGTCAAGGCTCATTCTACTCGGTCAGTAGCAACCTCAGCTGCTTTCCATGTACATGACATTTGTGCAGCTGCTACGTGGGCTAGAACACATACCTTCATCAGCCATTGCAAATTAGATCTGGCTTCCAGGGGAAGAGCATCATTTGGCTTTATGGTGCTCAGGAACGTCCTTCCATGAGGGCCTCCCAAGAAATAAGGTAGCTGGGGATTCTGTCCCATGTGTAAGGAATGAACGAGGATTAACATCATCAGATAAAGAAATTATATCTTACCCTAACGTTCCATCTGTGATGTTGATCCTCGTTAAGTCATTACGACCCTCCCTCCATCCCCCTCCTGAGGCTTATAGTGGATCTCACCTTCCGATTCAGATAGGTCAGTTGACCAGAGGTAGCATCTACCTTCTTTTGACTTGCAAACTCAGTCTGAGGTAACAGGGAGAGAGGAATTATGGGTAAGAGTTTCGCTCGAGAGTTTGTGTCTGATGCAAGCTTGGAAAATGGCCGGCTCGGTTCCTAGGTCGGAACCAATAATGACTGAACGAGGATCAACATCGCAGATGGAACTTTATGGTAAGACATAACTTCTTTTTCAACTTGGTTGACTTTTTTCACAGTCGGGGAAGGCAGTCCCACACAGCCTAAGGCCGAGGGCAAAGCCTAGCCCACACACAAAGGGGTGACACAATGAAAAACTCACCACTCACCAACTTAATATCGTCTAAAAAACCAAACAAACTCAGAACATTTAGGCTACAAGATGGGTTGGGGACCCACAAGGTTCAGGTTGCCAGCTTCCAAGCCACTCACACCCTGTCACCCACCGTGGCCATCACAAGGTCAGTCACTCTGGCCGGCATCTAAGTTCCAGAGGTTAGCAAAGCAAAAACAACTTTAGGATTGGAAAGTACACAGCAAAGATTGACTGAAACTAATGATGGGCACCACGAAAAAAAAACACATCTGACACAGATTATACTCAAAAAGGGTCTCATAGAGATGGATAAAGATGGATAACTGGTGCCCAAACCCAAACAAAAAAAAACATACCCTCATAAAAACAAAAAAAAAACAAAACCTAGGTTAGCTAACATGGGTGGCAATGCAGCAAAGAAGAGGTTATCAGGGATCTGATCTCAGGACGGGTTGGACCTAACTGGACAGTTTGACCACGTTTTGCCAAAGTAGTTAGAAGACCTCTACCATGCCCACACCTGATTGAAGGGATTCACATCTAGAATAAGGGAGGTCATCCTGTGCTCTCCTCACTCATCAGAATGTACTTGTTGAATGCCCCCCATTAGACAATATCTACGGCCGACCTCGGCATGCATTGGAGGCCCAAAGTTCCTCACTAAAAGGATAAAGGGTCTCAAAAATATGTCTTATACTGCTTATGCTGAGAAACAGCTCAACTCCAATTAAACCACTTGCATCTGCGCTCAGGCTGACCTGCCTGACCTGTGATGAAGGCCATAAGACAAGCGTCCAAATGAACATAGCACCACCTCAAAAATCAAAAAAATCTAAATCCATCAGAACCATCAAGAATAAGAGATTTAACTAACACGGACGTGGCGGAGGACAGATGGACAGATTCATCCTCCAGAGACCCAGAGAATATGCTGTGGAACAGGGTGAGGCAGAGCAGAGGCGCAGCGCTGGCTTCAAGGTTCAAGAGAGAAATCATGACCAATGGATCGCATCGCAGGTACACCCAGGATAACATCAGTGTCACTGGCACAGACAGGGCAAAAAAATAGTATATATATAGTACTTCAAACTAAAGGGGTGGCGAAAGCCACAAAACTCTGGGCTAGGCTTATAAATGCCCTAGGGCAGATAGCCTAGTATGAACCTATGAACCTAAATTGGGACTAGTTATTCAAAATTATGGTGTTATTTGAATTTCCTCCTTCCTTTGTTCATCTACTAAAGAATATATATATATACAAATAATTTAGTGTATGTTAAGCTAGGTCCTTTTACCTCTGAATCTATACATATAACAAAGGGTACTAAACAAGGATGTCCCATGTCACCGGTTCTGTTTGCTTTGGCTATTGAAATATTGGCAAATTTAATATGTAACAATACAAAAATCAAAGGAGTAGATGTTTATGAACAATAAATACAATTCTAAAGTAATGCTTTTCGCTGATGACATATTATTAACATTATCCAATACAAAAGAGACATTAGAAGAATTAGATACTTACAGGACTTCAGGACTCCATTTCAATAAATCAAAATCAAAATTTTTATTTAAAAAAAAAAAAAAAAAAAGAATTTCAGATGAAGGGGAATCACATTATAGAGAAACAAGAATCTACCTTAAAATGTCTAGAAATTGAGTTATGCAAGGATAATAATGACTTGGTCTCAAAAACTGCAATAATATCAATACAGTTAAAATCCCTGTGGAAAAGTGGAACAAAATAATACTAACATTTGAAGATAGACTACAGTTAATAAAAATATTTTTACTACCCAAGATTCTGTATATAGCTTTGGCAATATAACTGTTACCAGAAAGGAATATACGCAAAGAAATAAACTCATGCCTAATAAGATTTTTATGGTTTCCCAAAAGAAACAGAATAGCTTTAATACATCATATCAGACCATGGAAACCGGGAGGATTAAACTTTCCTGATATAAAAACCTATATAAAAGCATCAGTATCTAAAACAGTCTCAGCTTGGATTCCAAATTATTCTGCTAATTGGAAAGAATTGCTAACTGTAATATCAATAAATGAATTTGATTTAAAACATTTTCAAATAGTTAAAAACAATTTGCTATGGCACATATTAATATGCAATATAACATAACTAAGCCCACTAAAACTCGTATGATTATTATATTGACTCATTTAGGAAATTATTAATGCAAATATAGATTTAAAAATCTGTTTTGATCTTTTAATACCAGTCATAGTTATAAAGAGCTATCCACATAAAATATACAGAGAAGTAATTCCTGGGAACAGAAAGGATTGGTTTGTTGGTTTCAGTGCATCAAAGAACTAAAAGTTCTGGATATGCAAACAATAGAAACAACATACGTAATTCGACAACAAGATTGGCTAACTATGCAAAGCATTCTGACATATTCGCAATATTTATGCAGAATAATTAGTAATTCTTCATTTAAAGAAATACCTAAACTTACGAAATACCTACATGAAATCATATATAATGATTATGATATAGGAAATAGTATTTCGAAATTTTACAAGATATTGATAAATTATAAAACAACAAAATCCTCATATTGGAATTCTATAACAAAAGGACACTCATTACAGCTAACTGAAGAAATTAAATCAATGTTTTTATCATCAATAAAACATACGTCCTTTACATAATACTGGAAAGTTTTAAATTGGAAATGCTTGCAAAGAGCATTCTTAACTCCAGATAGAATTGCTAAAATTAATTCTTCCATAAAGGGAATATGTTGGAGGTGTGAGCAAATACACAGTGCAGATTGGAATCACATTTTTTTTCAACTGTGTTAAAATTAAGCCATTTTGGAATGGTATTAAAAACTTTTTACAAGCTTTATTTAATGAATCGTTTAACTTATCTAAAGCTCTAGTATTATTAAATGTGTACGAAGGTCTTCATTTGAATGAGTGAAATATATATGTAGTATGGACAATACTTCTCAAGGAAGTGTATAACAAGAAGATGGAATACAAACACAACACCGACTTTGGAAGACTTCTACAGCCTACTGAGGACCACCGCATTGTTGGAAATTAAAATTAAAGAATTAAGGATTCATCCTAAGCCATTTATTAACAATCCATGGAAAAAAGCCTCATTGATTGACACTTTACAATAACTGAACAGATACACTCTGATAACTGGATTGTTATACCTATGAAGTAATTGTATATATTGAGCTCTGTTATAGTGTCAGGCTGATGTAAATAGTGAACATAGTAAGATGTTATATACAAATACTATGGAATTTATTCAATTGTATTCGAAAAATAAAAATATTTTGAGGAAAAAAAGTACTAACCAAACTCTGTCTTTTAGGACTTGACCTTTTAGCCGTGTTATGCTTCAGAGCTACAAAACCAAATAGGCAGTAAGCTGTAAAATGGCAAAACAAATGCTCAGAATTTTTCTCTGTCTCTGTTGGTGTTTCTACGTGTATATAACCAACCTGTGAATGCCTGACCCCTGTTTTTGTATGTAACATATGTAATTTAAGAACAACAAACAAAGGTGATGACCAGGAAACAAACGCTGCTACCGCAAAAGTAAAACACTAAGCACCAAGTCAAAACGCTGTATATGTAATTTAAGATTCTTTTCTTTTGTTCATGCCTCTGTCTATTTTTGAAAACTTTGTATTTCTCAAATCCACTTTTGGTAGTTAAAAATTGTAATCACATGCTGTGTTTCTTATGTTTTAGGTTTACATATGTTTACATATGAATCATAGGCTATGTTTCAATTTTGTTTTTGTTTTAATATATAAACCTGGAGCTTTTCTCCTCGGGCCTCTGCTGAAAATGGGGTTTTACCCAGTCAGACTACCCTGGTCAGCAAATTGAAATAAAGAAGGTAAGAAAGAAAGAAATTAATTTCAACAAGTTTACAGACATTTTATATATATATATATATATATATATATATATATATATATATATATATATATATATATATATATAGGTAATTTTGTATCAGCATTATTTCTTGACTTATCGAAAGCTTTTGACACTGTCTCACACTCTTTACTCCCAGCTAGGCTCTCCACCCTTAGACTTGCACCTACCCACCTTACAGTGGTTTCATAGCTACTTAATATCCTAAATATCCAAAAATAGGCAGGAAAATGGCAAAATATCATCTCTGCGTTTCTTAACACCCCTTGGAGTCCCTCAGGGTTCCATCCTTGGCCCTTTGTTCTTTATCATCTTTACAAATGACCTTTACAACTCCTCATCCCTAGGAACTCTCATACAATACACAGACAACTCTTCTATCATCTGTACCTCTTCCATTCTTCCTCAGCTTCACTCCATTATTTACCTCCACTGAATCCTGGCTAACTCCCAACTCTTCCTTAACCTTAAGAAAAAAAGCTCCTTTTTCTTTTTGCCAAAAAAATCATTCCCTCAACAAAGTCCATTTTAAAATCCCCTCTGCAGACAACACTATTACTGAAATAGTCCTCCATACTAAAGTGCTAGGTGTCACTATTGACAACCAGCTCATGTTCGATCTACACGTCCAGCATAACATTAAGAAAACCCATAAACTATAGTGCTTCCCCTACTTTCACCAAAAGCTTCCTTCTACCCTCACTACTATATGGTGCAACAGTTCTCACAAACCTACAGTCCCCTATCACATCTAAATCAGAATGATGTTACAACAGATTGACCAAGTTTGCCAGTAGCTCAAAGACCATCACATGTCATTGTATGGTATTACATATGCTACAATGGCTCGAGCTTCCTAACCACCTACATTATGTCCAGCTCTTAACCCTGCACAACATTGTTTACCAACCCGTGCCTTGCCCAGCCCTTAGTCCTATACCCTTAAACCCCCAGCAGAACCCCAAGGTCTGAAGACAAACAGTTCCTAACTATTTGCAACCCCTTAAAAGTATCACTACGAGTCTTTACTCTCATTCGATAGCTAAAGTTTGAGACCTAACCCCAAGAGCAATTACTAACCTAAAAGCCTTCAAATCCTACATAATACATGGCTGTGCTCTATTTCCTGCTGTCTTATCGTTTACATTTCTGCTCCCTGAAGGACACTACTTACTAACCCAATTTTTGGTACTTCCAACCTTTCAGCTAAACTAATCCCCTGCTGTCTTCCCTCATCTGTCCACTACATTTGTCTCTTCCCTTATACTGTAATGGCAACTTACAACATGTCTGTATTTCAAATCACTAGCAAAAATATGAAGTAACTTTTGTCACCCTATGTAGGAATGTATGATACCTAACCTCGATGTTTTGGAAAATATGCTTCTACATGTGAAGTTAAACTGTCTACTGTTAATTGCCCACTACTTTATAAATCAAAAATTATAGTAATACATATTTACATAATTGTCTTTTGACCCAGATGGACTATCCTGGTAAACAAATGTCAAGCAAATAAGTATAAATGTGTGCGGTTGTTTATGTATCTGTTTTTTTTTTCCCAGAATGCAGTTTGTGTCCTCTTTGTATGAGGCATTCTGAACATAAGAGAGTTGTTTAGCTCCTTTAGATACTGTGACAGTGCTGTGAGTATGTAGAGTCAGTCTCTGGAAGTCTTGTCATTTTTAATAAGTGAATGACCCATATTTGTGCTAAACTGAAAACTGCTGTAAATATTAAACTCTAGTCAAAACAAGTCTGCTAAAATAGTACAGTTGTTTTAAGTAATGAAGCATGTAGTCCTTAAATGATTTTGCAAGACCTTGCCCATCTTCTTCCTGAGGTGTCGAAATCTGTCAGTTCAGGGTAGTAGCTTTGCAATTCATTTGTGACTGATAGTTGTCATTTCAAAGAGATGATGAGGCTTACACTACAGTATTTGTTATTTACTGACTATCATTTAATTATCTGCATTTTTATGGGTAAAAGTAAAACTTCACTGGCCAAACATGAAGAGTGTTTACCATTTCACTTATATAGTGTTGATCTAACTCTTTTCTTCACATAAAGATTTATTCAGAAACTTAACTTGACCTCATCAAGACAGTTTCAAAATGTAATTCTCTGAGTAGTGATTAATGCTCAGAACTGTAGAGAATGGTGTTTCTAGCTTAGATCATGCAGAGTGAGACAGACATTTTTCTGAAATAACGTGAGATCTGAACGAACAGAAGAAAATGACAGCTTCATGATATGTGGCATGGAAAAATGAAAGTGAAGAAACTGAGGGCACTAAAGCATTTCTAATAATTATCTAGGTGATATCCCACAGTTATTTTCCCTATAAGGAGGGTGGCTTTCCTTTAATGGTAGATACTGCTTAATAAATACACCCATATGTTATGATTTACTGTTACATTGATATTAAGAAAATAATGTAGTATATGAAGTATTATTTATCAAAACAGTACATCTTCAAGGAGAGGTTACTGTAATAGTAAAGCTATCCTTCAACTGCCCTTTTAGGATTTAATGCGTATAATTTTTTAGCTTCCTGTATATTTCAGCAGTCAAGGAATTTTCTTTTGCATGTGTTTCATGTCTTTGCAGTGATGGGAAAGCACATTTAAAATTCTCTTGTACTTACTGTATAACATTGACATGTTTGCCATGTCCAGTTTTATGATGGGTGAAGATTTAGAAACTTAAAAAAACAACTCATTCAGAACATTGAGGCCTACTTAAATATTGTGAAAAATATATTTTTTGGTCCCTAAGATGCAAGTGAGGCATCAGTTTCTTTTGTTGTATTCTTTCAAACTGTTGTAATTCTGACTGGTTAACTGGAATAAAAGTATGTTGGGATTTGTAAGAAGTCCTTCTAATGGATTCCCTGTATTTGCAATTTCTACAACAAAAGAAAACAAAACTTTTTATACTAAAGAATAAATTCAAATTCCTTCATTCTATAAGTAATTGTAAAATGGTCATCAAAGAACTCATGGATAAGATTACAACCTGCAAAGCCAAGTATGACCTCCTGAAAAAAGTTAACATAAATCCTGTCTTGACTATGCTAGGAATCGTAGATGTAATATTCAGCACTGTAGTAAGATGATGTGTAGCATTGCCACTTACTGACCCTGAGAACTGCCCTCACAGAAAAGTTCAATTTGAACTTTTCTCTGCTCTTCCCTGCTTGTTTCTTCTCCTTTACTATTCAGCCAACTGCCACCTAAAATCACCTCTGAATAGGTCCTAAATGCTCTTTCCAGAATCAAATATACACTATGTCTGGGGGCCCTGACAACATACCAGGCTGCCTTCTAGTCATCCGTAAGCACACCCTCAACAGTTTTCTTTTAAACCTGTTCAGTCTTTCTGTATTGGATACATGGCTGAGTTCTGGAGAGCAGCTGTAGTGGTTCCCTACACTAGGGTGGCTCCTCTCACTGACATTCAGAACTACAGACCAGTTAGTCATAACCAGTGTAATCTGTAAAGTAATGTTACATGTTATGACCTCATAAGTAATGACATTGGCAAATCACAATCACTCAAACTGAACCAATATGGCTTTGTGAAATGTAGATCTTGTCTACTGAATTTAGTAGACTTCTTTGAGAAGGTATCCGAGGCTGTGTGTAACAACCAAGTAGTACAGATTGTCTGGTTTAAGCTAACTAAGGTCTTTAATGCCATGTCACAGTCTGGCATTATTGAGAAACCATTCTGCTTAATATTAATCACTGTGTAATCCATTGTATTGCTAACTATCTCCCTGCTGGAGCCCACCCAGGGTTGATGGGATGCTTTCCTTTAAAAGACTCGTCACCAGTGGAGTCCCACAGGGTTCTGTATGAAATCTGCTCCTCTTTGGTGTATATATCACTGAGGTCCAAACTACCACCAGGGTTATCTAGCTGAGTAAGTTCGCAAACAACTGCAGACTTGGTTGTATCATTAACTCTCCACCTGATACCCATGTCCTGCAGTAGGTCTTAACCCACACAAATTCTTGGTGTCAAAACTAAAAAGAATGATGAAAATTATAGTAGTATTCTCTTGGGAAAGAAGAACACCCGTGCACTTAATGCATAAATTATAGCCCCCCCCGAAGTCAATGCCATCATAAAGGACCTAGGTACATTTGTTGACAAGGTCTGTTGAGCAACATATATCAGCTATTAGGAAATCTTTCTGTCTACCCTAATTGATAACTTCATTGGACCTGGAGATATGTCATTAGTAATTGTTCTCCTCTACCCCTCCATAATCAGGGCCATAATAAGACATTGTACCCTCTTTTGCATACAGCTATTCAAGCATATTGCCTAACTTGAAAAAAAGTCACATCTAACCAGTAATAGAATGGGAAGAGGCCAAGAATTTATTTGTACTGCAGGGTAGAGATAGCCTTCTCTGTCAAGGACTGCTAAACAACTCCAAAGAACAAAGTAAAAATAAAAAAGCAGCAAACCAAAGACGAGGAGGGAACCAGACCACAACATTTATAAGCTTTTGTTCGTTTAATAAAACACCATGAACTTCATCAGAATAAATACAAAAACTTGAAACCACCCTTTAAATACTTGTCATGTGCAAAAAGTCATCCAATGACAAAATGCTTCAAATAAATTATTTAAATAGCCACTGTTTGTTTGTTTGTGTCTTTCGGCTTTTCCCAGTCAGGGGTTGCCACACCGGAACTCTGGTCCGCTAATGATTTGCAGTAGATTTTTTTACGTACTGGCTTGCCGGGCCTAACGCACAACCTTCAACGAAGGAACGCCCATTCATGCATGTCGCTACACAGAAGACGCTCTAACTGAGAATCGAACGGGCAATGTCTGTGAGGCGACAACGCTACCGCAGCACCACCACCGCAGTGATGTCATGAAAATTTAAAAATACACTACAAAATTTTTTAACATTGCATATGTATAAAAACATGAAAATGTATGTATATAATAGTCAACAGTAACAAACTACTACACACTGTTTCAACAAATAAAGCCCATTTTGTGAACAACTTGGCTCACTACATCAAAGCCTTTGTAAATGAAAAAAAAAATTTGATGTTAACAGTTTCATTTAGTCCTGGAGGGTAGTCTGCTCTTAAAGCTATCTGCCATTTAGTTTCCCTACATTCTAATAAGGCTTTAAAATTACCCACCAAAGGACCACAAACTACTTTGTCTAAAACAAGGAATGTAAATTTCGTAAAATTGTTACATAATAAAACGTGTCGTGCCAGTGCATTATTCCTGTCTTTGTTTCTCACTGCCAACACATGTTCATAAATCCTTCTACTTAGTGACCTAATGGTCTTGCCAACATAAAAACTGTTACAAGAATTACATACTGCGAGATAAACAGTGCCCACAGAATCACATGTAAACCTGTCCTTTGCCCAAATAACTTTCAACTCAACAGAACCTGAATTGGCTATGTATCTACATTGCCTGCAATGACCACAAGCAAAAGTCCCAACAGGGTCTTTGACCCCATTGTGTGATGTCTTAGAAGTACTTTCAAGTATACTTCTTATGTTACATACCTTTTTATAAGTGAACAAAGGTTCATTACCCAGGACTTTCACCAGTTCAGAATGTCCAAGCAACACCTTCCAATTTTCCTTAATAATACACCTAATAATGTCCATTCCATATGAAATGGGCAATGGGAAGGCAAGCTCAAACACCTTGTTATTTTGCTTCACCCTACTTGCTGCACTGAAATTGCCTCTCAAAATGGGGCTAGCTAAACTGTCTCTGAGAGTTATAACTTCAGCAACAATGTTATGTAACCAAAACAAATCATATTCCCTGGCTGTAAAAAATCCAGTCCGTTTGTTAAACTCACCATCAAAGACAGAATCTTAACTAGTCAAACGGCACAACCTTATAAGTTGTCCCTTGACAACCTTTCTGTTCATATGTTGGGGGTGAAGACTGTCCCTGTGCAGGTACTGATTGACAAAGGTAGATTTCCTGTGGATACTACTACTGAAACTAAAACTGTCATCAAGTAGTTCCAAATGAATATCCAGGAAGTCTATTGTTTTCCCAAACCATCCCAGGGTAAAGTTAAAAAAAAAACTAGTGGAACAATTCAGGTCTTGCAAGAATAACTGGAAACTGTCAAGGTTCCCTTGCCACAAAAAAAAACAAATAATCAGTGTAACGCCTGTAAAATAAAATGTTTTTAGCCAAAGGATGTGTCACAAGAAATTTCTCCCACATAGCCATTACTAGATTAGCAAAAGAGGGAGCCACTCTAGAACCCATGGCCACACCAGAGATTTGCTGAAAAATACTAGTTCCAAACTTAAAAAATTGCTTTCCAAAATTATTTCCATCAAAGCACACAAAGTATTGATCTTAATATTGTCAAAGTCAGTATAACCAGTCAAATGTTCCCTAAATAAATCAATTCCAACTTCTTGATCTATACTTGTATAAAGGAAAGTGACATCAAGTGTTACAAAAAATATAGTTGACATATCAAAATTGTAAAAATTGTGTTCACCGAGGGGACACTTTGTACCGGCAATTGACTGAACTTTTTAATGGTACCGATGTTGCCCTGATGAAAATGCTGGTTGCCCATTATAAGTGTAATATTACTAACTTAAAAACTGACATGGAAACTCTGGACATGAAAGTTAGGGGGTCCAAATGTTCCCAGCACTTTTCTACTTTATATGAAGGTATTTCCATCAAAGTAGATAGGCAGAAGGCGACCATCATAGCACTCAGTCGTCCCAAATTAACGGGTGTACCCATTTTTAAGCTTAAATAAGCTTACTTTCCTGAGTGCCCGGTTTGGTTGCAAAAACACCCGAGATCTACAGTAAAGCACGCTCTGTTCTGGTTGTAGACGTCTCAGCCAATAAGAGCGTTGCTTTACTGCACCTGTTTTGCATTTAGCCAGCAGCCAGCATACTTCAATTTAATTCCTACATGTGGAGAGGAAGCGGAAGACGACTTAAGCGGCTGCAGTGGACCTGGTATGGATGGAGGGCTCAATTAGGTCCGCTCAGTCTGCATATCAACTCCATCGGGATGGTGTGGAAGTCTACCAATCTCTGGGGACTGTCTGAGGCTGAGCTACTACTTGGAGTCGGAGCGGAGAGAAGTGAACTGGAAGCATCGTTGTTCATTCGTGCTGTGGTCGTGGTGAATGGATTTATTTGAGAACTGAGGAGAAGAAATAGTTTGCATTCATCTGTGATCGAGGCAAGGGATAAGGAGGAATTTTATAGTTCCAGGCTACCGTAGTAGACTTAGTCATCCTTTGTGTTCGTGTGGTGCCCATGGGTGTGTGGAATAATTGTTTCCAGGAGGTCTGTGGTTGTGAGGATTTTATTTTATTTTCAGTCCAACAATAACAGGTAAGTAAGCTGCTTTACAAAAAAAAAAAAAAAAAAAAACAGTTATGCTGGAATAGAAACGCAGGTTTATGAGTGGCGTAAGGGGTTAAGTTTAAGGGCTAAAGAACTTGGAAATGAAATTTCTGTTATGCAAGTCTTTCTGCTGCTGTTTCAAGCTTAACTGTTTGTTAAGGTTATGACATTTCTTGAATTTGCTAACTATACTTAGTCAAAAATGGCGTGAAGTGGTCGTAAACACAGTATAGCAGAATTTGTTGATTTTGTATTTTTTTACTTTTTGGTTTTATGAGTTCATGACATGTATTTATTTGCTAAAGGAACCATACAACTAAGTCTGAAGTTGTATTTGTGTAGATGTATAGCAAGTGTGAAAATATAGATATGAAGTCTTTAGTGGATGTAAGGAGTTTTTTTTGCTGCATAAAGTATATATGTAAGAAAGTTGATTTTGCAGTGTTCATGCTGCTCCTGCTAATTAATTTATTTTGTGTTAAATGGTATATTTGGTTGAATTTTTCTTTGTGTAATTGAGTGAATGGGTGGGCATGTCCACTAATGCACTAATTTAAACATGCATCTTATGTAAATTAGGTGTCCCTGAATGTCCCTGATTTTAAGGTCCTTTGTCCCTGATTCTCTGGTCTGGAGGTTGAGAGGTATTGCGAGACCTGAATTGTTCCACCAGTTTTTTTAACTTTACCCTGGGAGAGTTTGGGAAAACAATAGACTTCCTGGATATTCATTTGGAACTACTTGATGACAGTTTTAGTTTCAGTAGTAGTATCCACAGGAAATCTACCTTTGTCAATCAGTACCTGCACAGGGACAGTCTTCACCCCCAACATATGAAAAGAGGGGTTGTCAAGGGACAACTTATAAGGTTGAGTCATTTGACTAGTGAAGATTCTGTCTTTGATGGTGAGGTTAACAAACTGACTGGATTTTTTACAGCCAGGGGATATGATTTGTTTTGGTAACATTGTTACTGAAGTTATAACTCTCAGAGACAGTTTAGCTAGCCCCATTTTGAGAGGCAATTTCAGTGTAGCAAGAAGGGTGAATCAAAACAATAAGGTGTTTGAGCTATCCTTCCCATTGCCCATTTCAGATGGAATGGACATTATTAGGCGTATTATTAAGGAAAATTGGAAGGTGTTGTTGGACATTCTGAAGTGGTGAAAGTCCTGAGTAATGAACCTTTGATGTTAAGTTGTCTTAAGTTGTCTATCTCGCCTTCATTCTTGCTGGTTGGTTGGGTTCGGAGCCGATCCTCGGCTGCGACTCGGCCATCTTCAAAAGCTCAAGAGCTGCTTACTGGCTCAAGGCCCCCCTGTATCCCATGATGCCTGGCGCTAGATACCCAGATCTCGTTTGCCGCTTTCACTACGAGGTTGCGTTTATTGGCTCAGGTCGTATATTTTTCACTTTATTACTATATATTAGGGTTTATTGTATATTATTGGTTTAAATATTTACTGTTTTTTTCATAGTTGTAGGTATTCCTACTGTTTAACCCACCCTTGAAAACTCGTTTTCTTATTAGAGTTTTTTTCCCCCTCCCTCCCCCCTTCCGTTAGGGTAGGCCGTTTTAGTTAGAGGCTTATCTTTAACATTGTAAATTCTTTCTATAAAAATTGTAGTATTTGTAGGTTAGTTTTAGGCTATCTTATACTATTTTTGTGTGTGTGCGCTGTTTGGGTGTGGTAACTTGTGTGGACTGTGTGTGTTTTTTTCTAGTTACCAATTCCCCCTTAGTACTCTTTATTAGTATTGTGCTTTTCCTTTACAGGAATGTCTAAAGACACTAAAGCGTCAGGATTCAAGAAGTGTGACTCATGCTGTCAGAAAATGTCACTGACAGATGGTCACACGTCTTGTGTCTACTGCTTGGGCTCCCTACACCTGCAGGACTCTTGTTCGGTGTGTCATGCCTTTAGTCCAAGAGTCCTGCAGGAGCGTAGGAATAAGCTTATCCTTAGGGGTTTGCTTAAACCTGAAGGATCACCGGCAAAGACTCAGTCAGTGAAACCTTCTAGGCCATCGAAGCCGTCTGCTCCCAGCTCGGAGCCGTCGCCAGGTATGGCTTCTGCTTCAACTTCGGTTCTGGCTGGAACCGAAGTAACTATCTCTACATCAACTTCGGCTCCAGCTGGAGCTGAACTACCTATTTCCCAGTCGGCTCCGACCCTCCCGTCGGAACCTTCAGGGAGTCGAAAACACTCCAGGTCACCATCCTTGGAGTCAATACTCTCGGCTCCAGGGTCTCTCTTATTGCAATCTGAGCGGAGTCATCGATCCCACTCTTCTCGGTCATCTAGGCTATCTGACCATGATTTGGAGAGCGTGGTGAGCAGGCTTTTAAAGTCGCAGGCCCTGGCCAAAATGCTATCCAGCCCCCCTCATCAGGGTTCGGCTCTACCTGTTTCTACAATAGTTCCTCCTTCGACTCATCCCTTGAGTTCGGAGCCGGAGCATGCTGTGGCTGGAACAGTGGGTCCATCGGCACTGATACCTCCCCTTTCAGTTTCGTCATCTGCTCTGATCTCTTCCATGGTGCCGTCCTTGGAGGGATCTGGGCACCAGCACTCCCTCATCGGCTCCGAGGGGGCGAGTGGCATCGGACCCTTGTCCGACCACATTCTCCCTCTCGGTGCTTCGGCGCAGGTGAGTTCGGCTCCTACATCGGCTTCGGAGCCATCTCTCTCGGTGCCGGGAAGGATTCCGGTCTCTTCGGAGCCAGAGCCTTCTCCAGTATCGGGAAGGGGTGCCTTCGAGGTCATGAGGAGTGTGCTGGCATCCGAGTCAGCCTCACGGTCAGCCCCATCGGCTCCTCCCCCCATGGTGCCTGCCCCTGCCTCTGTCCCT
This sequence comes from Protopterus annectens, assembly GCF_019279795.1. NCBI lineage: Eukaryota > Metazoa > Chordata > Ceratodontiformes > Protopteridae > Protopterus > Protopterus annectens. The sequence continues at coordinate 522,854,334 of NC_056737.1, forward strand.
CTTCCAGACCCCAAGCGTGGGGAACAAGTGCTCCAGGGCACCCCATTGGGTGTATCTTCCTCTTCCGAGGCCTCCCTCGTTCATTCAGAGGAGCCCCCTCGAAAGAGGAAATGCAAGAGGAAGCATGTAGACTCACCTGAGTCTGTCACTTCAGATACCGACTTGGAGGAGTCGGAAGGGTCCCCGAGATCCCCCTCTGAGGACGTCTCCTTCTCAGACATCCTTGAAATCCTTAGGCAGAGGGGGAACTGGACTACCCTTAACCCTTCCGAGGATGAGTCTGTATTCCTGGATGCATTTGGTTCCCGAACCTCCACCTCCTGGGTGTCTCCGCCTTTCGATCCACTGATGTCGGTGGTGGCCCGAAAGGCGTGGTCAGCTCCAGACAAAATGGAACCAACTCCCCGCAGGCCCACAAAATTCATCACTGCCCCTCAGGGCAAGCAATTTCTGACCAAGGGTGTTCCTGTTGATGCCAGGGTGGTAGCAGCGGCCACTAAAAAGGAGTTGGCTGAAACTTCTTTGTCTGTCCATCCCCCTAACAAGGAGTCTAGGACGATGGACAGATATGGGAAGTGGATGTTTTCCTCAGCGAGCTTTTCCATGAGGTCTCTGAACTATTTGTGCCATTTTACCCGCCTTCAAAGGGATCTCCTTGAAGAGTTAGAAGATGCCCTTCAAGATCCATCAGCTGCGGGGGCTCAGGCTAAGATTGCCTCCCAGCTGGTGACTCTAAATTCTGTAGTAAACTCCTCCATGCGGCTCATCTCTTATGCAGCCGATGGAGCGAGTAGGGCTGCAGGCACAGGTGTGGCTTTGAGGAGACATGCTTGGATGCGGCTATGCAACTTTGTGCATCCCTTCAGGGCGTCTTTCACCAACACCCCCTTTGATGGTTCTGCTCTGTTTGGACCACAGGTGAAGGATACCCTTACCAGGTGTGAGCAGGAAGGCAAGACTCTCTCTGCCGTTGGAGTCCGTTTTTCCACTCCTTCAAGACCGTATCCCAAGGGTCAGAAGAGTGGGAAAATGTGGTTCCGGAAGTCCCAGGGAGCCATGCTTGACACACGTGGAGAGTTCCCCTCCAGGGGCAGAGTAGGGAACAACAATAGACGCCGCCCTAGGGGCAGTGGGGGTCCGCAAAATCAGGGCCAAAGAGAATCCTTCGCTGACAAGCCCTTCCAGCATCCCTGAAGTACTGCCCGACTGTCCACCTTCGGAGGCATTCGGGGGAAGATTATCGCTGTACCCAAAAGCCTGGCAAAGTATAACACAAGACAAAGGGGTACTTTCTATAATATCCGAAGGCTACAAAATCCCCTTCTTTCGCACTCCACTCCTTTCCAACAAGTCCCTTCCAGATGTTCCACCCAATCTAAAGGATCAGGCAGTTCAAGAAATTTCAAAACTGCTAAGGAAAAGAGCCATCCAATCAGTCCCGGCAGACCAACAAGGATCCGGAATTTACTGAAGGTTCTTTTTGGTACCAAAAAAGACAGGGGACTGGAGACCCATTCTGGATCTCAGCAGACTAAACAGGTCTGTGCAAAGAACGAAGTTCTGGATGGTCACGCTACAGTCCATTTTACCCTTTCTGGGTCAGGACAGTTGGATGTGCTCCATAGATCTTCAGGACGCGTACTACCATATCAAAATGCACAGACGCTCCAGAAGATTCCTCCGCTTCTGGCTGGGAGCCAGTCATCAGTTCAGAGCTCTGCCCTTTGGTCTCACCACAGCCCCCAGGGTGTTCACCAAATGTTTGGCAGTAGTCACCGCTCACTTGAGACGACTGTCTCCTTACTGCAACCACCAGGCATCACCTGCTGCAAGCCAGAGACTACACCATCCGAACATGCTCCACTCTAGGCATCACAATAAATTTTCGAAAAGTCTGTATTGTCGCCTTGTCAATCTGTTACCCTTATAGGTGCAAACTTAAACACAAAGGACATGTCAGCCACTCTCCCAGTAGACAGAGTGTTAACCATTCGACAGCATGTCCAGGTCTTATTAGGATGCAAAAGGATTCAGGCCAGATTCGTCCTAAAAACGTTGGGTCTCATGGCAGCGGCTATAATACTAGTCCCCCTTGCACATTTTCACTTGAGGATTCTTCAGTGGATGCTGTTCACGCAATGGTCCTTCCAGCAACTCCCATTGTCTCACATGATATTGATCACTCAGTCATGCAAAAACCAACTTGTTTGGTGGATGGTTTCGCCATCATTACACCAGGGCAGACCATTTGTTCTTCCTCCTCCAGTAGCTACGGTGACCACGGATGCCTCCCTGATTGGGGGGGGGGGCGGGGGGGCATTTTCAGGGCAGAACAGTCCAAGGCACCTGGCAGCCTCACGAGTACCATCTGCATATCAATGTCTTGGAGATGAGAGCCGTGCTTTTAGCATTGCAAGCTCTTCAGGACTCTCTTCCCACCGGGACTATTGCAATTCAGACAGACAGTATGTCAGTGGTATGGTACATCAACAAGCAGGGCGGAACCAAGTCATATCCCTTATGTCGAGAAGCACTCAGACTTTGGCAGTGGGAACCAAGTCATATCCCTTATGTCGAGAAGCACTCAGACTTTGGCAGTGGGCGATCTCTTCCCAATGGTTTCTGATAGCAGCGCACCTGGGAAGTCCAGCGTTATAGCAGACAGGCTGAGCAGAGCAATTCTCATGCCTCACGAGTGGTATCTCAATCAGACTGTGGCAGACAAAATCTTCCGAAATGGGGTCAGCCTTGCTGCGATCTTTTTGCCACCCCCTTCAACAGCAAGTGCGACAAGTTCCTCTCTCTCCTCCCTCTTCCTGGACACTTCCCCAGAGACGCTCTAGTTCACGATTGGCCTCAGGGACTTCTTTATGCATTCCCTCCATTTCCCCTGATTCCCAAACTAATTCAGAAGGCTACCACATTGGGATGCAAAATGATCCTCATTGCCCCTTACTGGCCTCGACAAGTTTGATTCCCTTTCCTGCATCATCACCTTCTGGAGCAGCCCTGGACCCAATTCCAGACCTCCTGATCCATCAATCGGGTGGGCTGCACCAATCTCTTCATTCTCTCCAGCTCACAGCTTGGTTTCTCCACTTTCGACATTAGCCAGGCTTCCTAACATTTCCCATTCGGTGCGTGAAATCATCTTATCCTCGCATAAGTCCACCACTAGAAAAACTTGTGTTAGTAAGTGGAAACGTTTTTCCTTATGGGCAGAGACCAAGAACATAGACCCTTTTTCAGCCCCTGTGCACTCTGTTTTAGAATTTCTAGCAGAACTTTTTCGAACTGGATCCTCTTCTGCCACGATTAGAGTTCAGCTAGCTGCAATTTCAAATTTCCATACGGCATCATGTCCCATAAGCTTTGTAAAGCCTTTCTTAAAGGGTCCGCTCTAGTCAGGCCCCCAGTAAGAGATCCCCTGCCTCTGTGGGATCTAAATTTGATTTTAGCTTCCCTAATACTACCCCCCTTTGAACCGGCAGCTTCTTGCTCCTTGAAGTTTCTTTCTTGGAAAACCCTTCTTCTGGTTGCAGTTACGTCGGCTAGAAGAGTTTCTGAACTTCAGGCTCTTTGTGTTTGTCCTCCTTACTTAGTTTTTCACAAAGATAGAGTTTCTCTTCGGACTAACCCTTCCTTTCTTCCAAAGGTTACTTCTGATTATAATTTGAATCAGTCCATTGAACTACCTGTGTTCTTTCCAAATTATTCCAGCAAGTCAGAATACAAGTTACATCAGTTGGACGTTCATAGACAATTACGCTTTTACCTGCATAGAACCAAGCAAACCAGAAAATCAGACCAGTTGTTCCTGTCCTATGCTGAGGGAAAACAAGGCTTACCGGTGTCAAGTCACCTTATCTAGATGGTTGACTTCTACTATTACTTTTATTTATCAGTTAAGAAAAAAATGCTCCCTGCTAAACCCAAAGGTCACTCCACTAGAGCTCTAGCTACTTCTGTGGCTTTTCAAGCCAGATTACCAATGGAAACTATTTGTGCGACAGTTACATGGGCTAATCCACATACCTTCATTTTGCATTATAAACTGGATGTAGCCTCCAGAAGCAGAGCTGATTTTGGTTCCACTGTTCTGAAGAGTCTGTTCCGATGAGCCACCCAGGATTGAGGTGCTAGGGACGCTGTCCCAACCAGCAAGAATGAAGGTGAGATAGACATCTTAACATTAAGAAGTTATGTACCTACCATAACGTTCCATGTTAGTTGTCTTCTTCTCGCCTTCTTTCTTGCGTCCCACCCTCCATCCCCCTATCATAGTAGACTGAGAAGAGTTTCTTATGTTTTTTTATCACTGGCTGAGTCTTCTCTGGCTTCCACTTCCCACTATCAGTCTCTCCAGTAGGTTCAGGCATCCTACTACGTTTTACTGGGTTATTATTATTATAATTGTTATTATTTATTATTATGTCTGTAGTAAGGTTTGCCAAACGAGATCTGGGTATCTAGCGCCAGGCATCATGGGATATAGGGGGGCCTTGACCCAGTAAGCAGCTCTCGAGCTTTTGAAGATGGCTGAGTCGGAGCCAAGGATCGGCTCCGAACCCAACCAACCAGCAAGAAAGAAGGCGAGAAGAAGACTAACATGGAACGTTATGGTAGGTACATAACTTCTTATTCACTTATAAAAAGGTATGTAACATAAGAAGTATACTTGAAAGTACTTCTAAGACATTGCATAATGGGGTCAAAGACCCTGTTGGGACTTTTGCTTGTGGTCATTGCAGGCAATGTAGATACATAGCCAATTCAGGTTCTGTTGAGTTGAAACATTTCAAGAAAGTTATTTGGGCAAAGGACAGGTTTACATGTAGATCTAGAAAACGAATAGATTTAGCACTTTCATTCACTCATTTATTACGTGAACTTCCTCAGAAAAAAACAATTACATTTACCCATCCTCCCTTTTATACCAGAATCACAGGAAATTACATCAAGCACGTTACAAAATAATAAATAAACATTAGTGTTTCCATTACTTTAAATAACTTGAAATACTTGTCGATCAATCTATAAAACTGCAAGTATATACTTATGTATATAAACATACATGTGACTAGCATTAAATATATCTAAATAGTTACATAATGAAACAATTTTTATTGATACATTCTTCAAGATATTTAATTTCAAGTTCCAAAGTCAAACCATTCTTTCAAGTTCATATATTGTCCTTTTACAATTCACACTATCCGTGTGACTATTTTCATTACTTTGCTTACTTACTTGTGCTTTGGAACTAACGACTTCTACCATAGAAAACGGGTTACCAGTTGTCTTGCTCACATAATCCACAAAGCTAATCTCTCTGTGACTGATCTGTTCTCTTACATTAGTGTTACTTCCTTCACCGCCATTAGTTTCATTTCCTGTAGTTAGTCGTGATGACGTCTGCTCATTCCAGAGACCGACCATATTCCGTTGATGCTCAGGGGGAATGTAATTTTTCAAACTATCCTTCACAATCCTCACAATAGTGGCAATCAAGTCTTCCTGGGGATTTGATTTTAAAGAAACACCAGAACTTTCAGGAACTGGATAAATAGACAAATTCAAAATACTTTCTTGACTAGATGTTTCAGAGGCCATGGATACCACCCGAAAACTGTACACAAATACAAAAGTCCAACACGAACCAAAAACTGCAAAACTTCAAAGTAAAACTCAAAACAGACAGTGTTCAAGTTTAAATCCAATGACCACTAGAAACGAATAGATTTAGCGCTTTCATTCACTCATTTATTACGTGAACTTCCTCAGAAAAAAAACAATTACATTTACCCATCCTCCCTTTTATACCAAAATCACAGGAAATTACATCAAGCACGTTACAAAATAATAAATGTAAAGAGACATTGTGGCAGTTATTTTTAGGGGCAGATAGAGTGCCAGGACTGAATGAGTCCATCAGTTTGAAATGTTTTTTATCGAACAAATAGTTTTATTATGTAACTATTTAGATATATTTAATGCTGGTCACATGTATGTTTATATATATAAGTATATACTTGCAGTTTTATAGATTGATCGACAAGTATTTCAAGTTATTTAAAGTAATGGAAACACTAATGTTTATTTATTTTTTTGTAACGTGCTTGATGTCATTTCCTGTGATTTTGGTATAAAAGGGAGGATGGGTAAATGTAATTGTTTTTTTCTGAGGAAGTTCACGTAATAAATGAGTGAATGAAAGCGCTAAATCTATTTGTTTTCTAGTGGTCATTGGATTTAAACTTGAACCCTGTCCGTTTTGAGTTTTACTTTGAAGTTTTGCAGTTTTTGGTTCGTGTTGGTATTTTGCCATTAAATTGTATGTGGCAGGCATGTCTATGCAACACAACCTTGTGGAGGGCTGAATTGTGGCCCATCACTTCCTGGTTGTCATTATTTAAAGCAGATTTCCATCTCTATTTTTTTTTTTTTAATTATCTTTCTCTTCCCCTTGTGATTTATTCAAATGACTGATTTGGCAGCTCTGAAGTTCAACTGTTAGAATGCAGTTTTCTCAGTGGCCATTACTTTTACATGTAGGATCTCTGAGCTGCAGGCTGTTATTTGTAAAGAAGGACTTGCCCATGTTTTCTTACAAAACTGGCACTAGAACTTTCCTTAACCAGTCCAGTCATCTTTCTGTTTTCTTTCCATGGACATAATCCTTGAGAAGTAAACCTCTTCATAATCTAATGCATGGATTTTGGAAACCTGGACATTTTTGTTGTCTTTGATGTCTGTAAGAAAGCATTTGCACTGGTGATAGATACTGTATCCTGCAGAATTTCCAAATGTGTTCTCTTTTTGCCAGGACGCAGCTAACCACCACTGTCAAATGCCACTGTTAACGGCTGTCGCTGACTTCAGTAATTTTTTTTCCAAGAATGGGTCAACTGAGGACATTTGTGATTTGGTTTTCAGTTTATACCTTCACCATGTGCTGCTGTTTGGACCATAATTCCAGGAGTGTGGCTTCATTGGCACCTTATTGCATCAAGAATTGGCATTGCACTTGCCATTCAGTTCATCAGTCCAGCTGTACTTTGAAGTCTAGTGATGCATATTCATATTCATCATATCTCATCTACAAATAAAATTTTGTACATTTGTTCTTTATTTTCTTTCTGAGATTAGGTTTGTTTCCATCCAGTATTTTGAATTGATTTTTCTGTGCGTTGGACGATTTCTTTGTGGTGTGTGTGTGTGTGTGTGTGTGTGTGTGTGTGTGTGTGTGTGTGTGTGTGTGTGTGTGTGTGTGTGTGTGTGCTTACTACATGGTTGTTAGACTGGGGGAGGCCGGGTCTTGAATGTGTCTTTGGAGCTTGCTGAATGACTTGTGTTAGCAAGAGGCATATACAGTCCAGATTGCAGAAACTAGAACACTTTTGAACATTTGCAGAGTTGGGAGGAATTCCAAGTTGCCCACTCTTCATGACATCCCACTCTTCATGACATTCCCACATCAGTTGATATGGTGAGTATGTACATGTTCTTTCCTTAGTGGATAAATCTGCTTGTGCAAAACTAATGACAGTAATGTGTATTGGGGGGGGGGGGGGGGGCAGTGGAGGCTTGTACATAAGGGCATAGATACTGTTGTGAAAATTTGGACTGATTGACGAGCCATAGGTAAGTAAGTTAACCCAGCACTTATTTCTCCTGTATGTGTTTTCTTTCACTCCTGAAAATCTGCGGTTAAGGTTGATATCTCATTTTTTTCTCATTGTTTTGCTAACTCAGTTGTTTGATCAGTGACAATCTTTAAAATGACTAAAACTGCTAGATGATGGTGCTTATTAAAGTTGAACATTGCTAAAAGTTTCATTTCACAAGTTGCTCTGTGTATTTTCTAATAAGTGTGAAAATGCATGTACAGGTTATGTATGTGATGGTTTAGGAATCTGGAGGGGAAGGCATTTATGCATCTTACAGGGTGATGACTTGTGGCAAAGTAGAACTTTTGTATTAAAGAAATACATTCTCCTGTTTAATTTTTATTATCCATGTACAATGTTTAACTGCATATTTACCTTAAATTTTAATGCATTTGTTGATCTTATTGTTGTAGTGGTTACATGGTGATGGCAGATTCCTTCAATACTTCACTTTTTAAACAAACATTTCAGAGAATTTTTACGAAGGATGTACAAGGAAATTTCAAAATGGCTTTTGGTGGAATGCTGGAGTTAAAGGTACAGTACACATTATACTGGTATGTTTCCATATTTCTTGTAAACAGCAGTGCCTCACTTTACCCAGTTACCAGTCATTTGTGTATTTGGTCATTGCAGAAATAAATTTACATTAGTAAATAGGTGCATCAGTTCTTTTAGCAGATAGAATTGTGTCATTCTACCTTTTTAAACCTAAAAGGTTTGCACAAAACATAATTATTTTTTACCCATATCGTACATTTTTAGACTTATTATTTTATTTACATCTTCTGGCAAGGTATTGCAGAATCTTCCTTTAGGGTGACTCTCTGTGGTAGTCTAACAGTTGGTTATCCCATTTCTTTGCCGTTGCACACCAAGTTCTTTTCTTGATCTTGAGAATCCCATGTTTGGAGCCCTTGTGTTTCTGTTTGTGCATACTGAGATACCTCTGTGTTTTTATGAGGGAGCACATTTTGTTTCAGGATCTATACTTTCTAGATGATTTCACAGTTTGGATTTGAATCTGACGCATTGTTAGGAAGTTCCGGCATTCATTTCCTAAAAAAACCCAGTTTTCCGTGTGACCTTCAACCTCTGTGCACATCAGAGCAGAATTGTGGCACAGCACTGGCTGGCTAAACAGTCTTTAAGTGGGCTACTTCATGTTTGCCCACCTTTTAAGAGCCCTTATTCTCCTTCTCTCTTTAACTTTATCTTTGAGAGGCTTACCTGTCCTCATACTGGATAGTTTATTTGGTTAATTTAATTTGCTGAAATATGCTGCTCTTTCTTGTCATCTAAATTTGTAGGAACTCTAAACTGCAGGCTTGTGTCAGTATGAAATCCGTTAGTCTTTTACAAAGATTCAGTGTCCCTTAGGAATGCTCTCCTTTTCTCCTGAAGGCAGTTTCATAGCTGTCCTTAAATTGATGGATTCCTGTCTGTGTTTACTTTTTGAGGGTAGAATGCAGGGAAGAGAGGGGAAAACAGGCACTTTCTTGTCCTGGATTTGACAATCAACTCAGATGTTCATCATGTTACCCTGCTGCAGTCATCACAATTGGGTTATCCTGCTGTCAGGCGGTCCCGCAGTCGGCCTGAATTCCAAAGTCTTGGTCCGGCATCGGTTGCCATCGCTTCTTCCCTGACGTCAGTGCGCCAGGGGTATATAAGAGGCATCCGACGCCATTTTCTTCAGTATTTCTTGCCGCGCGGTGCCCGAAGCAGAAGCAGTTCGCAAGTGCCGGTCGGCCGACACCTGAGATTTTCGATTCGAATTTCAGTCCGAAGTCTTCAATAAAGCTAAGTATCCCGTTGGGGAACCTTTTCTTGCCTCAGTCCGATGTCAGAAAAAGTTAACAATTGCATTTCTTGTGGGAAGCAAATACCTCATAAGGACTTCCATTCCTATTGTATTCCTTGCCTAGGCCCAGACCACGACTTCACAGGTTGTCGGTTTTGTGCTAGGTTTAATAAATGAACTATCAAACGCCGTTTTGACTTCGCACGACATTACTTTGGTAGGAAATTTAATTATATCATGCCGTCGGAGCAGCCGATGACCGGCATACATAAAAAACACAAGGATAAGGACAGGCAGCCTAGGAACAAGCCAGACTCCGAGGCCTCTACTGGGCCTGTCGCCGGTTCTCTGGTTTTCAGTGAGGCACCTACGCAGCCCCTGACGACCACAGAACTGGAACCCCAGACAGCTGTGGATTCTCAAGCAGAGTCTACTAGGCCGACGCAACCATCTTCCGACACCGGAGCAGAAGTAGACCCCGGTGCAGTGGAAACACCTTCAGTTACAGAAGGTGTCTTCAGACCGACTACACTCACCATTAAATCTTATGCTAACCTTAAAACTCCTTTAAAACCTAAGAAGACTGTACATCAGTCTACAGTTCAAGGCCCCATGCCTAAGAAACAGATGCTTAAGATGGCTGAAGATTTGATTACCCTAATCAGGGGTTCCCATCCCCCTCCCGATAAAAGATCAAGACAAGAGGAGGATTATGCTTCCTCTGACCAGGTTTCAACGTCCTCAGATTCTTCTGAGGAACAGGATTACACTTTTCCACCTTATGAAGACTCTGATGCTGAAGACTGTATTCCCTCAGCATCTCCCCCTGAAGACTACTCCTTTGCGGAAAGTTTACATACCATGAGGGAACATTTCTACTAGGAAGGCCAGGACTACTCTGATTCTAAGAAAAGGCTCCGAGAGTTCCTTTTTCTACCCCAGCACAGACCTCTTGCTATCCCTCCAGTTTTAGATATTGTGGATGATGTTTTCTTGGAGTCTAGTTTAAATCCAGACTCTCTACCTCCTGCTTCAGCCAAACCAGACAGATACTACAGAGTACCTGACTCACACAGATTCCTTTATAAAAGCCCTGTGGCTGACCCAGAAACAATTTCCCAGGGTCCTAAGGGAGCTAAAGCTTCTATGGCTAAAAATCCGGTGCCCTCTGAAAGGGATTCCAGAACCCTAGATAGATGAGGAAAGAAAATATACACCTCAGCAACTCTAACTATGAAAGCATTAAAATGTCAGTTTCACATGCTGAAATATCAGCAATTCCTAATGACTCAATTAAAACAAAAAATAAGCACACATACTGAACAGTCTGAATTCAAGGAAATGCAGGATCTGTTGCATGTAGCTGAACAGGTGGGCAAACATAATGCAGATTTGATTTGATGGAAGCTTCCTGTAGAGCAGCTGTTACTGGCTCTGTCATACATAGACATGCTTGGTTAAAAGAACAAACCCTACCTGATCATGTTAAAGCAAAATTATCGGATGCACCTTTACAGCAGGATGCATTATTTGGTGTCAAAGCAGAAGAGGCTTTAAAGAAAATGGAGGATAAGGCAAAGTCTATGCAGACAGTCAAGGATTTTTTGCAGGTACAACCCCCTCGTTTCAGCAGAAATTGGCCAGCAAAAAACTGGTCCTTTCCAGCTTCTGACAGATCACAGAGGGGTAAATACAGACCCCCAAGGGGCAGAGGTCCGTCACAAGGCCCTTACAAACCTCACCAATGGGGTACTGCTACCCAGAAAGGAGGAGAAGACAGGCCCCAAGCTAGCAGAAGACAAACACAATGACTCAATCCTCAGACTACCAAGCAAATCTCTCCTGGCAGCTCCCTTGGGAGGAAAATTAGCATTTTTTGCAGACAACTGGCACATCATCACAAAAGACAAATGGGTCCTAAACATTGTTTCTCAAGGATACAGATTCCACTTTCATACCTTACCAAGGATAAAAGGAATGCCAAACCTGCCACCAAATCAATGGGCAGAGGCACAAAAACAAATTACAGCTCTCATGGACATGAGAGTCATTCAACAGATACCTACTCAGGAGCAAGGACAAGGATTTTACTCAAGACTCTTTCTAGTCCCAAGAAAGGATAAAGCATGGAGACCCATTCTGGATCTTTCAATTCTGAACACCTATCTGCAAGTACCAAAATTCAAGATGCTAACACTACAGCAGCTTCTTCCCATGCTGGGCAAGAATGCTTGGCTAGTAACGTTGGACCTCAAGGAGGCATACCTGCATGTCCCTATCAGACAAAATTGCAGAAGATACCTCCGCTTCATTGCAGGTTCAATGCATTATCAATTCTCTGCACTGCCCTTTGGATTATCTACTGCGCCCAGGGTCTTCACAAAATGCCTGGCACCAGTAATTGCATACTGCAGACAAAGAGGAATTCAAATATACCCATACATGGACAACTGCCTTATTCAAGCAGAAAGCAAGGACATTCTTTTAAAGCATCTGGCATTTGTCAAACACCTTCTAAGTTGCCTAGGGTACACAGTAAATGAAAAGAAATCAAAACTAGTGCCCTCACAAAACATAATATTCCTGGGTGCCATCTTGAATACAACGGCCCAGATGGCTTATCTCACGCCAGACAAGCAACAACAATACTTCAAAATAATGGCAACAAAGACCCAACTCCCTGCAAGAAAAATTTTGCAGGCCTTGGGATTCATGGCATCTTGCATACTACTAATACCATTTGCAAAACTGCATATGAGGAAATTACAATGGTACCTGAAAAGTGTATGGACTCAGCCAGCCACAGCTTGGAAACAATGATACCACTCATTCCCTGCCTTCAGCAGGAGTTTCTATGGTGGGCACAGGCATGTCGCCTCAACAAGGGTAAGCCTTTCATCTTACCCACAGCCAGGCAAACTATGACAACAGATGCATCGGACTATGCCTGGGGAGCACACATGGCAGGACAGTGCATTCAGGGCAAATGGACTACAGATCAGAGGCATCTGCATATCAATCAAAAAGAAATGCTAGCAGTACAGAATGCCCTAACAGCTTTCAAGGACCTCTTACACCCAGGACAACTAATAATAAAGATGGACAATACCACAGTAATGTGGTACATAAGCAAGGGGGCACACATTCCTACCCTGTATGCAGGCAAGCAATGACCTTGTGGAACACTAAACTGTCTTACCAGGTTCAATTACAAGCACAATTCCTGCCAGGAAAGAAAAACACATTGGCAGACGACCTAAGCAGAAACATCATGGATCCACACGAGTAGAAACTAGATCCACAGGTATTTGCAATGATAGCTCAAAAATGGGGACGCCCAGACATAGATCTGTTTGCAAACCCCCAAAACTACCAACTTCAAAAATTTTGCACAAGGACATTCCATCCACAAGCTTGGAAAGTGGGCGCCCTGTCATTCAGATGGAAAACATTAACAGTGTATGCCTTTCCTCCACTGCCTCTTCTAGAAAAGGTACTGCTGAAAGTCAGATTAGAGAGGCTACAAATGATACTCATTGCACCAGGCTGGCCACGCCAGCATTGGTATCCAATTCTAAGGAACATGGCCCACGGCCCACCATGGATTTTACCACAGATTCCTCACCTGCTCACCCAGGGAGACGATCAGATTCTACACAGCCAGCTCAAGACTTTAAACCTGGCTGCATGGCAAATTACCTAAACAACTAGCCAACACCTCTATCCAAAGCTGTTATGGATGTCATTCTGGAGGCCAGGAGGCCCAGCACCAGGAAAACCTATTCAGACAAATGGAAAAGATTTTGTGCCTGGAACCAGGCTAACTGCCAAAATCCCCTTGATCCAAACATTCCTCAGATTCTACAATATTTAACTGAGATGTTGCACAAAGGACTTTCCTTTTCATCTATTAAGATCCACGTCTCAGCAATTTCAGCTCATTACAACACGGATCCTCCTTTATTCTCACATCCACTCCTAAGACAGTACCTCAGAGGGGCTAAGAACATAAGACCACCAAGGAGAGCACCAACACCTACTTGGGATCTCAACTTTGTTCTGGAAAAGCTTCCACTACCACCCTTTGAACCAGCTTTTTCAGCGGATTTAAAATTTCTTTCATGGAAAACTGCCCTGCTACTAGCAATAACTTCAGCTAGAAGAGTCTCAGAGCTACAGGCACTAATGGCAGTGGAGCCTTTCCTCATTTTTCATCAAGACAGAGTCTCTCTACGAACTAACCCTTCCTTTATGCCAAAGGTGGTATCCAGTGTGGCCCTAAACCAAACCATTCATTTGCCCACCTTTTTCCCAAATCCCCAGAACAAAGGAGAAAGACTCCTGCACTCTTTGGACATTCACAGGCAATTATGTTACTACTTGGATAAAACTAAGGCTTTCAGAAAAACTGACCAGCTCTTTGTAGCCTATGCTACAGGATCACAAGGAAAAGCTATCTCAAAACAGACTATTTCTAAATGGATAGGGCGTGGCATACGTTTCTGCTACACGCATCATGGGAAACCGGTACCTGCTAACATTATGTCCCACTCCACCAGGGCTACAGCTACATCAGCAGCCTTTCTCAGGGGAGTGCCAACCAAGGATATTCTGGAAGCTGCAACTTGGAGTTCATTGCACACCTTCACCAAACACTATCACTTACCTCTTTATTCTAAGACTAGAGCTGGTTTTGCCACTGCAGTTTTGCAGGGCCTACTAGCTTCTTCTAACCCTGTTTAACTCCACCTCCCATCTTTAGCTTTGGGATTCTACCCAAGTGTGATGACTGCAGCAGGGTAACACGATGAGCATAGTACAGTTTTGTACCTACCATAAATGTAGATGTTCGAGTGTTCACCCTGCTGCAGTCCAGGTTACCCCCCCTCCATCCCCTCTGAACTAGCTGAACTTAATCTTTACCACTCTATCCTATACAACCTCTGTGGTGTATTTGCTTGTGCCTAAAGGTATTGTTTTATTTTTATCTAGCTCTATATATATATATATATATATATATATATATATATATATATATATATATTTTTTTTTTGCCTACCTATTGGGGGCACCTGACATCTGGGGCAAGAAAAACTGAAGAAAATGGCGTTGGATGCCTCTTATATACCCGTGGCGCACTAGCGTCAGGGAAGAAGCGACGGCAACCGACGCCGGACCAAGACTTTGGAATTCAGGCCGACTGCGGGACCGCCTGATGGCAGGATAACCCAAGTGTGATGACTGCAGCATGGTGAACACTCGAACATCTACATTTATGGTAGGTACAAAACTGTACTTTATGAGGAAGGTGAATGAATTCAGAAAGACAGATCAATTCTTTGTCTCATCTGCTATGTATAAGGAGATGACATTGCAGTGGCAAAACCAACTCTGCTCAGCTGACCTGTGAACTTCATTGTCATATACCACCAAGGATGTTATAATCCATTGGAAATTGTTACTGTTAAAATCCACTCCATGAGGGCAGTAGCCTTTTGTAGTTCTTGTTTCCAGAGTTTCTTTTATTACAGATATTTCTCCTATGTCCACCTGATTGCACAGTATAGTAGATGCCCATATGATCTGATTGCTCCAGTCAATAAACTTGGCATATTAGTCATTTAGTACTTTGCTTTTTGAGCTTTTGCCTTCATTCAGCTTTTGCTTACCAGAGAGTTTAATTTGCACTGTTTGTGTTTCTTTGAAGACTAGTGTAAAGTTTAAGGTTTCTTGTTTGATTAAGTAGAAAATTTGGTGGTTTGTTCAGTATGAAGAAGCAACAATGTATAGAAACAGCCACGCGTTGTGGAAAAGCAAGCTGGGGGAAAATGGCATAGAAACTTGCAACAAAAGTAGAAACGAACCACCAGTGCAATGTAGAAACACAATTTTATTCACAAATGCAGTTTATCGCTTTCATCCCCTACTATGGAGACCTCTTCAGAACTACATTACAATGCCTACATCACCTTTTTATATAAATACCACACCCTAATTAAACCGTCAATTAAGCAACCCACACTAAAATTCAACAACCTTGTGTCATTAACAAAATACTACAATATTAAACATGCCATAATCTATTATTAAAAATATTAAAAGCAACTCATACATTTCAACCTAAAATATTCTTAATTCTAAGCAAACTAGTTATACTAACATTTTCATTGATGCCTGGATATATGGTTGCATTTAACCGCAGCTGCCATTTTACTTCACACACATCTAAATGTACATCCAGCACTCTACCCTGTGAATCTTGAACAACTTGTTTGCAGGATCAAGAACTGAAATACATGTTCATTGTGTGCCTGTAAATGCCTACTCAGGGCATTGGTGGATTTTTTTCTTTTGTATATCACCCAAATGCTCCCTTATTCTTTCCTTAAAATGTCTGCATGTTTTACCTATATAAAATACCAGACATTTTAAACACTTCGCCATGTATACAACATTTTTACTCTGACAGTTAAAATGTCCATTAATAAATAAACCTCTCCCATTTAAAATAAGTCTGTCGTGTATTTCCAATATGTGCACACAAAATTTACACATTACACATTTTTAATTCCCCATCTTTTTGCTACATTTACCAATATGATAACTGTTGCAGTTCTCCAAAATATTTTCCCTCCTGTATACTATTTTAGGTTCAAAACCAACTTTTCTAATCACGTTTTGATCCATAGTTTAGATCTCCCAATTCTTCCT
Organism: Protopterus annectens; assembly: GCF_019279795.1. Classification (NCBI taxonomy): domain Eukaryota; kingdom Metazoa; phylum Chordata; order Ceratodontiformes; family Protopteridae; genus Protopterus; species Protopterus annectens. The sequence goes on from NC_056737.1 coordinate 522,870,519, forward strand.
TATTAACTGGGCCACACCACCAGAATCCTTTTTATAGGTGGTAATAAAACTCAACCCCAAATCTTCTTTAGCATTACCAAAACCAGTTTCTTGCTTACTGGCTGTACTAGCATCATCTCTCCTTAAGATGGGCTTATATATTCCACCCAACCATTTATTTATCACTTCCTCCTTGGTTAAATTCAATAAATCCAGGGGTACCCTCTCCTTTTAAATAAGCGAATAAATTCTATTTCGTTCATAAAGTCCTCATCTCCACTAACCATCCTGGAGGCATGTACCGTCTGCTCCTTAACTATTGATTTTTTCTGATGGTACGGATGCCAGCTCTCATAGTTTAAATATGCATTCGAAAATGTTGGTTTCTTATAAATTCCTTATTCCAGTTGTTTTAACTTGGGATTCAGTCTTAAATCAACATCTAAATAGGAAATCCTATTATGGCTATATTCATAAATAAACTTAAAAAAGTCCACTGTTTCATTTATATGTACCAAAAATTATTTTAATTTGGTTTCACTCTCCTCCTATACTAAAAAAAATCATCCAAAAACCTAGTATACTGTGCAATGTGATTTTTAAACCTACTTTCAAATACAAACTCAGCTTCCCAGTAAGACATTATGTAGTTAGCATAAATGGGACCAATAAACTATCCATTAATGAGGACAGGTAAGCCTCTCAAACATAAAGTTAGAGAGAATGAGAATAAGGGCTCTTAAAAGGTGGGCAAACATGAAGTAGCCCACTTAAAGACTGTTTAGCCTGCCAGTGCTGTGCCACAATTCTGCCCTGATGTGCACAGAGGTTGAAGGTCACACGGAAATAGAATTTATTATTGGCTTATTTAAAAGGAGAGGGTACCCCATGGATTTATTGAATTTAACCAAGGAGGAAGTGATAAACGGTTGGGTGTAATATATAAGCCCATCCTAAGGAGAGATGAAGCTAAGACAGCCAGTAAGCAAGAAATTGGTCTTGGTAATGCTAAAGAAGATGTGGGGTTGAGTTTTATTACCCACCTATAACAAGGATTCTGGTGTTGTGGCCCAGTTAATAAGGAAGAATTGGGAGATCTTAACTGTGGATCAAAACATAATTAGGAAAGTTGGTTTTGAACCTAAAATAGTATACAGGAGGGATAGGTCATTCAAAAATATTTTGGAGACGTGCGACAGGGGGTTGGGAGGGTGGCCTAATGGTTAAGGTGTTTGCCTTACAAACACAAGGTGCAGGGTTGTAATCTCACAGGGGATAATTGGCTAGGCTTAAAATGGCTCGCAATGGCAGTTAGCCTAGTAGTAATCTATGAACCTATGAAGTTATCATATTGGTAAATTTAGCAAAAAGATGGGGAATTACAAATGTTTAATGTGTAAATTTTGTGTGCACACATTGGAAACACATGACAGATTTATTTTAAATGGGAGAGGTTTATTTATTAACGGACATTTTAACTGTCAGAGTAAAAATGTTGAATACATGGCGTAGTATTTAAAATGTCCGGTATTTTATATAGGTAAATTGTGTAGACATTTTAAGGCAAGAATAGGGGAGCATTTGGGTGATATACAAAAGAAAAAAATTCCACCAATGTCCTGAGTAGGCATATACAGGCACATAATGAACATATATTTCAATTTTTGGTCCTGCAACAAGCTGTTCAAGATTCACAGGGTAGAGTGTTGGATGTACATTTAGATGTGTGTGAAGTAAAATGGCAGTTGCGGTTAAATGCAACCATATATCCAGGCATCAATGAAAATATTAGTATAACTTGTTTGCGTAGAATTAAGAATATTTTAGGTTGAAATGTATGAGTTGGCTTTAATATTTTTAATAATAGATTATGGCATGTTTAATATTGTATTATTTTGTTAATGACACAAGGTTGTTGAATTTTAGTCTGGGTTGCTTAATTGACAGTTTAATTAGGGTGTGGTATTTATATAAAAAGGTGATGTAGACATAATGTAGTTCTGAAGAAGTCTCCATATTAGGGGATGAAAGCGCTAAACTGCATTTGTGAATAAAATTGTGTTTTTGCCTTGTACTGGAGGTTCGTTTCTGCTTTTGTTGAAAATGGGATAGCCAGACTGAAATTTGGTTATTAATATTGTACAAGTTGTTATGCTGATGGTCAGCAGCAGTTTTTTCTGATGTGTTAATTACTATGTGGACAGTCGGATGCTTTAGGGAGGGGTCCTCCCATCTTCTGTAAGAGATTAGCCTACCTAAGACCATTTTCAAGTTAATGCAACTTTATATTGATAGATTTAAGTGGGCAAAAGAAACTGTTGGCTGCTTGCATAAATAAATAGAGTAAAGCATAAGTGAAAATTGCGAAGATATGGTGGATTGGTGGGGGTTAGGAGAATTTAGAAATGATTGATGAGTGTTTGTTACTGAAATCTAGTGATGATCATACCAACTGTAATCTGCACTATGTCTGGATGCCTTATGAGAGGAAAGATGTGCTTTTTTGACTTCTCTGAGTGGCTTAAATTAGGAAGTTAAATTAAGCATGTTAATTTATATCTATTAACAGTCTAATTGTGTGCTTAGTATGGCTATGGTTCAGAAAATGCAATTAACTGCTTTTGGTTTGTATGGCACAATCAGGAGATCATATGGGCATCTACTGTACTGACCAATCAGAGCTTTATCTGTAGGGCAGGACTGTGATAATTGTTGTCTTGTTTAGCACTGTCATTTCCTTTTGTACGTTTTAAGCAGTTTCACAATTGTTTCATACTGTAACATCTAAGAATTTGAAGTACTTAGTGTTGTTGAGTTTGCTTGGGCTAAACAAAGTTTTCAGGATTTTCAGGGGAAAACTGAGGGGACTATATGCTGCAGGAAGAGGTTACTGTAACAGAGCAAAATTTTAAGGATACAGGATGAGTTTTATAACACAGAATGTTAATGGATTTCACAAGTCTGACAAATAATAGTGTTTCCATGTCTTAGGAAAACTGGAGCATTGGATAGTTATATTACAAGACACAAATCCGAATAACCAAGAGTATGAAGAGCCGATAAGAGGTTACTGGTTTTGATGAATAATGTCTTGATTTGGGCAAGAAGAAAACGAATTACATAGCTGATTTTTAGGAACTGCCACTTAAAGGTAGATACATTATTAGACACCAGTGGCTTTTATGTTGGAGTATAAAAAAGTACATAGAATCATTTTTATTGCAATTTATTGTATGTATCTAACTGAGGTGAAAACCCCTGAGTAATTTAGAGGCATGGTGAAAGAGGTGGTTGCCTTTCAAGAAGGAACTGCTTTGTGTATGAAGGACTGGAATGTAACTAGTGTTACGAAGATTAGCGATGGGCTACATTGAGTATTGTGTATGCGGAGGTATGTTGCAACCCATGTTAAAGTGATGGGCCTTACCTTAGTCTGTGATATTGTGTTAGGAGCTGCTCAATATATGTATTTTTCAAGTAGATACAGATTGGGAGCACGTATTGATGAAATTTGTCTTAATTTTTCAGCATGTATACTTAGATGAAGAGGTGAAATTACACCTAGTATTTATTTCATATCATGCACCCTTGGAGTGTTTGTGTACGTTGTGCCCCTCATATTTAGAAAGACTGGCATTTCCGTATGTGCATGTTAAAACAAGAGGCCATGGTTAGCTGGCATAAAAAGTTAATAGAAAATAGCTTGAGTATGTTGGGACAGGATAATCAGACTTTGATGAAGTTGGACCGCTTAAAAGTAAAACTTGAGAAGGATGTGAAAAATTGTACTCCCAGATTATGCTTAGGCATAGATCAAATATGAAAATCAAGAGAAACCAGCTGGGAAAGGGGATAAAACAATTAAAGGTGAAATCGAAAGTGTGGTGAAGAGGTTGAGAGATTATTGGACAAAAACTGTCAGTTGCTATGTTGTTTATTAAAGGATACATAATTTTATAATTTATCTCATTACCAGAATTTGGGAGAGGAATACCTTGATTTGAAAAGATGTGTCATACTGTAGTAGAGATTTCTTGATGATTTTGGACCAGTTTTTAAAATGGTATAAGCATTAATATTAAGTACAGATTGTGGTAAGAATGAGCAAGAGATTCACATTTTAAACGTTTTACGATTACCATGGCTTGCTGCATGTGATTTAGTAGTTATGATGCTTGCTGTAACAGAAAAGGAAATGGATTAAGCTCAAATAGAGCAGGCCAGAGGAAAAAACCCAGGTAGTGATGGATTACCAGTGCATTTCTGGCCTTCACATAAGGAAAGATTGTCGCCAAAAAGTGTTCAGCTTCTTAGTGCAGCTCTGGGGATCAAGAAAATTCCTGTATCTTGGAAAGAGGCAGTATTAATAGTAATACTGTCTTCAAATAAACTACTGTATATGTTATTCACTGGACCCAAGACTCTTTTTTCAGGGATGATCTGGGAGCAAATTCTGGTTAAGTGACTTAGTCATACTCCCACAGTAGGTAAATGGAGGCTGACAGAATCAAACCCTGGAATATAGGAAACAGACAGACGGTTAGCCCTCCTGCCTACCTTACTTATGTGCTAGCCCTACCCCTGTCCCTGCCCCTGCCCCTAACGCTTCCCATACACTTTACATGACTAAAAACCCTTTCCTTAGTAGTAGCACTACCAAGACAACACTTGATCTTAGTTGTGTAGCTGGGATTTACAGAATAAATGCCTTTTTAGTGGGAGAGTCTCTCTTACTAGTCTTTCAGTGTTTTGTGAGTCTCTCTTTTGAGTTTTCAAACTTTCATAGCATTCATATGTATGTACATTTGAGAGCATGGGTTTAACCCTATTGATCAAAATGCAAAAGCATTGAAACAAAAGATTGAAGCTTTCATTTTGTGGGAGAAAACAACTTACCAAATATCAAAAACAGTGAAAACAAAGTAATTAGACTGTAAAGGGAAAACCTTTTCCTTTTATGATCCCTGAACCAAAATGCAACTGCTACACTTAGATCAAATTTATCCAAATAGTGGTAATATTACAGGAAAGTTTTTTTCTAAGGTAAGGTGTAGGTTTGGGGTTAGTGTTAGCAAACATTAGTAAAGATGAGTGGTGCTGGGGGGGGGTACCAAGTACTTCTCATTCAACATAAGCTTATATGGCAGTCCTTGCCTTTGTCAGTAAAGGTCCTTTATTTGAATGCTGCTTTGTTTTCCTAAATCCTATGGCTAGTGGAAGAAAGATCCTAGCAGGACTGGTGAAAGGATACTTCCTAATGCCTGACAATTATGCTGGAGTTTCTGCACCTCGAACTTTGCTCAGAGTGTTGACCATGGTCTTAGTCCTAGAAGTAGTTTGGAATTTTGAGTGACTTTCCTAACTTTGCAGGATTAGGAATTACTGCAGATTAAAGGTGAGACTGTCTCTCTCAGTGGAAATCAGCACTCTAACCCTGGAGGGGGGGTGTATTTCAGGGCATTTTCAATGGCTTTTATTCTGTTTGAGCAGCTTAGCCATTGGTCTGTCCACCCTGATGTTGTGTAGCTGCCACTTGTGTCACCAGGACTCAGGTCAGAGGAGTACTTGGGACCTATGCTTAAGCTCCTAGGACTTGCCTTCATGGCCTAGCAGGGCTTATCATGCCTTGCTGAGAAAGAGCTGTTTAGTGAACGTACACCACAGTCAGTTGCCCAGGCATGAGGGAATATCACATTTCACTGTAGGTGTGGGATTTCACCATTGGGGACCTCATTTTAACTGTGGGTACCAGAGCCAGTATAGATTTCTCATTGTCTTGAATTGTCTTTTGTATGTTCATACAGTTGTATCCTGTTTGACACCCTCATCATGCTGATCTTTTTTGAGTTGCCATATTGTTTTGTTTTTGGAATTGTCAAAGGGTGTAAAGATTCCTGCCATTTGGCTTTCTTGAGGAATCTGGGGATGAGAGATCCTCATGGTTGAGATGGTCAAGGTCCTCAAATTCCATCATTCCTCACAGTCTTTTTTAGACTGTCACAACTTTGTCTTCCCTGCAGTGTGTAGTGACCTGTAGGTAGTAACGCTGCACCAAGACCTTACTGGCATGCATTTACTAGCAGTGCAGGGTAGTCATTTACAGTAAGTCATAGAATTTAACTGTAGTTGTTGGTATTCAAGCATATCATAACTTTCTCATGTCTCATTGACCAAAACCATGCTACATCATACTCTAATAACTTCCTCAGTTACTCAGCTATACGGGATAAGTTAGGGATACACTTGGAAAGATATTGTACTATACCTAGGAATTGCATAAGAAATTATATATCATGATGACTTTGCATGTTTACAGTTAACTTTGTCACTACCTGGTTTAAGCAATTTTGAAACCAGCAAGTTTTCTGTGTATTTTTATTTTATTTTTTATTTATTATTATATTGGTGTTGATGACTGTTAACGTTTTACATAAGAAAGTCAACAAATAAAACCACTATAAAAAATAATATAACACAAATGAACATGCTAAACCCAAGCATGTCAGAGTTAAGAAAGTCTGTCAACATTTAACATATCACATCTACTGAGATTTAGATAAACTTATATAAAAGAAAGTGGTCTTTTTGTGGACGTTGTAAAGGAGGCCCCTTAGTTGCAGGCCATTATCAAATGAGGTAACTGATTCCAAAGGACCAGTACTAAATGTGTAAAGGTTAAATATTCAGAGCGTTTGAGCTGGTCCCTTAAAGCAATCTGCACCACCATCATTGATGACTTCAAGAGCCTGGCCAGAGAATTGGGCACTGACAGCTCTTTTGAGGAAATGGGGCACAGATTGTGTAGGGCAGTATATTAACTGTAAGATTTTAAAAACAGACATAACAATGACTATGTCTGTGCCAGTCCCACAGCAAGAGAATAAAGTGGCAGCTAAAAGATTGGTCCATTAACAATTTTGCTGCTATGTTTACACCCGCCACCAGTGCAGCAGATCAGCATTGTAGCACCCAGGATAGACAGCATTACAGAAGTCCAGATTAGATAATACAGGCACACAGAACAACAGCTGGTTCATTTAACATCCAGTGCTTCTTTATGATCTGAAGCCCCTTACCTTCAGGAGCGCAAAGAAAAAAAAATTCCCTAGTGTAATGCGCCATGAGTAGGTCAATTCTTCCTTGATCTGTACTCATCAAATCCTACTTGAGGTGGAAGAAAATAAAAGTCCCTACTCTGATCTGATGCTGATGATTTCCACATCTCCTAAATCCATCCTAAAGTGTAACTTCAGGAGAAAAAAGTGTTATTGTGTGAGGTCTTTTCTGCTTTTAACAACTGCAGCAAATTGCTTACTGAAGCACTGACACCTTCAATCCTGACAGCAAAAGCAATATTGGAATTAATTTCCATATTGGCATACAGAAATGCTAGCATGGAAATAAATTGCTAGTACTACACTGCTGACAATTTGGCATCTACTGATCAGGCCTCCAACCACCTTGATCTTTGCCCCCTTCACCGTGCTACTTCAGATGGATGTATCACCATAGAAAAATTAAGGATCTGTGCTGGATTCAGAAATAAAATGTTTGAAGAATACTACACAATTCTGTATCTTCCTAGGGGTGTATTACATATGTACAGCCTGTAACAGTTTTTTCTCTCTTAATTTGCGGAACCCTTGGTTAGTATCAAGAACAGTGCATAACTTATAGGTAAGCATCACTGCAACTATTTGTGTGAAGCAGATAGTGCTTCCTTTCGATCCATCTTTTTAAGTCTTGACAATCTAAACATATTGAGTTTGTCCTTCATGAATGTTCCCATGTTGTTTATCCATTGAGTCAGTTCTGTTTTCTTAACTCTTAAGTCCCGGAGCTTTGCTGCATTTCAGTTTTTGTTTGTTGAGCTGAATATAGCAGAAATTCTTAACAATTGCCCCAACAAGAGCATCTCTAATCACAACCAGGGCTACCTTACTCCAGTTGTGTGGCCATTCAGGGATAACTGTTAATTATCTAAAATCGTCTACAACTTGTCCAGACATTAGAATTCATAGGTTGTCACATGGATGCAGTCAACTACATTGTCAAGCTTCCAAGCTCTCGATCCCAGACAAGTATCCGTACTTCCCTTAAAAAAATCTCCAGCTCATGTGATTTTAAAACTCTCGGGCCGCATGGCTCTGCAGTGGACTCTCGCAACGCAGTAGTCCTACTTGACTTGTACAGTGGACTTGTGTCAGATTCGATGGTGGTTACAGTTGCCCTTAATGACCAGTGGGAGACTGTTCATTCTTTCCCATCCTGTGGCCACAGTCACCGTGGACACCTCCCTTTTTGGATGGGTGGGGGCATTTCAAAGGGAGGATGGTTTAAGGGTCCTGGTCTTCTGCAGAGGCCAGTGTTTACATCAGTGTCCTGGAGATGAGGGCTACTGTCCTTGCATTGCAGACCTTTCAGGATGTCCTCCCCAATGGTGTGATTTCAGACCAGTCGGACAATATATTCATTGTCTGGTATCTAAACATGCAGGGGGGAACATGTTCTTATCCTCTTTGTTGAGAGGCCTTGAGGGTTTGACAATGGGCAATCTCATCTCAACAGTTTCGAATTGCAATGCTCATACAGGTGAGGTCCAACATTCTGACCAACAGTTTGAGCAGGAATATTCATCTTCCTCATGAGTGGTCTCTGAATCTGAGAGTTGCAGCTTGGATCTTTCTGCACAGGGGCATTCCTTGTTGCATCCTCTTTGCTTCCTCTTCCAACACCAAATGCAACACCTTTTATGCCTTAGTCTCTCCTTAGGGACAGTCATCCAGCGATGCTCTTCTATATGCTTGGCTCCTGGATCTGTCATACTTTTGTCCTCCAGTTCCACTGATTGTCAAATTTCTTCAGAAGGAAGCTTGTTGCAGAGCGACAATGATCCTCATAGCTCCCTTTTGGCCTCTTCAGGCATGGTTCCCCTTTGTGGCCTCTTCTGTGGTACCCTCCTCAGGATCCCACTCTGGATTCATTTCTCATCCAGTGGGTCTGGATCCTCCCAATTTGCAGTCCATCAGGTTAACTACATGGTTTCTGTAGTTCCCTTGATGGCCAGGAATCTGAGGCTGTCTGATAATGTTGCCATATTTTGTCCTCGTCCCTGAAGCTATCGTCTAGGAAGATGTATTCCAGTAAATGGAAGCATTTTGCTATGTGGGCAGAATCTTGAGGATCTGATCCTGTCTACCCCCTTATAGTCAGTTCTATATTTTCTTGCTGACTTGCTTAACTCATTCCCTCCAGTCCAGCTCTTTTGTGTGTGTACCTTTAACTCTGAGTGGATGTGGCTTAAGTCTTTAAAAAATGAAGTTATCACCTTACAGTTCAAACAAATATTCTTATTTCTGGAACCGTGTTACTAGAAAACTGTAAATGGAAAACTATTCAGGATACATTATTATTTATTTTGGTGACATTCATTCAGTTCAAGGCTTTAAACTAGATTTTATAAGCCAAAATAAAGTCAGTGAATATTAATTTTGTCATGCTTTATAAACAGTCTATGATTTCTCAGTAACTATTAAAGCAAGACACATACTGCCAGTAAGATTTTCTTCATACAACTCTGAGCTGTCATAATGAGGCTATGCAGTTCTGTCTGTGTTATCTGATTGCTGAGACATTTAGAGAAACATGATAATTATTACAATATAGAGATAAACAGTATGCAAATAATAATCAATATCTCTTTAGCTGCATTAAACAGACGTCAAATATCAATGCAGTTGATATTACCATAATGTATGCTATGCTTTGAGATGGAATCTTCTAATACTGTGTATGTAGCATGATTTTGGAATTATTAATGCAAATATGTGCAAGCAATATTTGATGCCTAAAGGCATCAGTAGGAGTTAACTGCAGAAACACCTGGAGGCACAGTTGACTGTAATGAGTTAAATCGGGCTCTAGTTTCTCTACGATCAAGGTACAACTGGCAGCTGTTACTAATTTTCATGTCTGTAGGGATAATGTTCCCATTGCTGCTTTGATAATTTCCAAGGCATTTCTCAAAAGCACATTTCTTCTGCATCCTTCCATTGGGATCCTGTTCCCTTCTTGGGATTTGCTATTCATGTTGCAAGTCCTTATATGTTCTCCTTTTGAACCTTCTGTTAATTCAGACCTAAAGTTATCTTGGGAAACCTTGTTTCTGGTGGCTGTTACCTTGGTCATGAGAGTTTTTGAGCTACAAGCTCTCTTCTTCTCCTCCTCTTCATCTGGTGTTTCACAAAGAGAACGTTTCATTCCACACCAATTCTTCTGCCCAAGGTAGCCTCCAAGAGTAATTTGAATAGATCTCTTCACCTTCCTGTGTTATTTTCCTAATTTCTTATACAAGGATGAGTACTTGCCGCATTGCTTGATGCGCACAGACACTTGAGAGTTTTTCTTGACAGGGCAAAATCCTTTAGAAAATCCAGCCAGCTGTTTGTTTCCTTTTCTAAATCCAGATCGGGCAGACCTGTTTCTAAAATGATTTTATCCAAGTGTCTGTCAAATTGTATTTCCTTGCTTATAAACTGAGAGGTAAGACTTTGCGTAGTAAACCTCAGATCACTCTGCTAGAACTATGGCTACTTCTACGGCTTTCTTTTCCAGAACTTCCTTGGATGAGGTTTGTGCAGCAGCTACTTGGGTGGGCCATCACACCTTTGTTTCTCATTACAAGCTGGGCATTCATTGGCTCAACTGGGTTGCAGAATATCCTTCTGTATATCCTCCCAGGGATTTTTATGTGGCTGGGGCTGTAGCCTACAGGTTGAAACCAGAGAGGGAAGACAGCATCGGATATGAAAGTTATGTACTTATACTTAACAATAATGATAGATCCGTGTTGTCTGTCTCCAGCTGGTTCACCCCCCCCCCACACACACACCGCCTCTGTCTTTTTGGAGCGTCTCATTGTCTAAGACTGACTGAATGGGGGAGGCACTGTTGCTCTCCTTTTCTTGTATTCCTTTGTCCTCCTCCTTGATGTGAGAAATGTATGTTGGAGCTGGATTAAGATGGGGCAAACTCGATCTAAGGTATCTGCTATGGAGTGGTGGGTAGTGGAGGCAGAGCTTGGAAATGAAGTCTAGAGGATTTGGCTGGCATTGGATCAGAAAGCCCATATGTTAAACCAGACTGAGACAGAAAACACAGCTCTATCATTAGGGTAAGTATATACTTTTTTTTTTTTTTATGTTATGACCAGTGTTTCACATTTGCAGTGCTTATAGTATTAACTGAATCTACCTTAATCCTTGCTGTTGAATTGATAAGTTTATGAGTGTCTGAATTCACTGTATGCAACTCAGTTTTACCCACATACTTGCCCAGCTCTATGGCATAGAGGGATAATCCCTTAAATGTGACCCATATGACTCAAGTTCAGCTAACCGCTGGGCTCTGGGGAAACCAAACAGAAGAGGGTGGGAGTGAGCAGCTGCTGCTAGATCACCCATCCTGGGTTGAAGAGGCAACTAGTCCTGCTGCTTTAGTGATGCCTAACAGAATCTAGATGAACTGGAAAGACATGGGCACTCATGAGTACCAACTGAGATGTGGTGGGGGAGTGCGTATCTTGCAGCATATTTTGTAACTGGAACCAGGTGCCATATTCTGACAGTGTGAGAAAATTCATTTTACAAAAGCAGTATATATGTAGTATATGTGTGTAGTGAGCTAGACCAGTTGGCATAATGGTTAAGGTCTTCACCTCCCATGCTCAAAGTACAAGGTTCATTCCTGACCTACAGCTATTGCTTCTTTGGAGTTTGCATGTTCTCCCTGTGTTTCTGCGAGGACGAAGCTGACTTTCAGGAAACATGGGGGAAATACTCAGCTAGGTTTATAAGGGCATTCAGGCCAATAACCTAGTATCATCCCGTGAACCTGTGAACAACATGAATTAGTATTGATAATGGCTGACTTTAATGCAGATACTGGTGGCAGACAGAATAGGATATGAGGACTGCCTGGATCCACATTGGGGCAACAGGAATAAAGAAGGAAACTCCATTCTAGACTTCTGTCTGGCAAATGGCTTGATAGTAGCCAGTGCATGGTTCAGAAGGAAAGACAGTCACAAGATCACATGTAAGAGTGGCCAACATGAAACTCAGGTAGACTTTCTCCTGGTAAGGAAAGGGCACTGGGGGTAGAATCAGGGATTGCAAAATCTTCCCCAGTGATACAGTTGGTCCACAGCATAAACCACTGGTTGCCACAATCAGCTGCTTGCAATGTTCAGAGAAGGCTCTAAGGTCAACGGAGAAGTTGAAGACCTGGAAGTTGACTGGAGGGAAAGTACAACAGTTCAAGGAATTACTCAGGTTTCTTGCACCTCAAGAAGAGGTGGAAATAGGTGGAGTTGAAGAAGAATGGTAGCACCTCCAAAGAGCATGTGTGAAGACTGCAGAACAGATATGTGGCCGTGTCAGGTGTGAAAATAAGGTATATAAAGAAAGTCGGTGGTGGAATGCAGAAGTCCAGGAAGTCATCACAAGAAAGGAGGAGTGTAGTGGAGTGGCTTCCCACTTATTGAGAGATTCATGGGATTTTTTAGCGCGACTTAAGAATGATTTATAGAAAGATAGTTTAGTTTTTCTCACCATTGATATGGTGGATTTATTTACTGTTATTCCCAGTGATGAAGGCTTAGAATTATTCCACAATTGTTTGATCGTATGTTTCTTTCAAATGACAAGAATCTACTTAATAGTTGAATTGACCTCTTTGGTTTTAGAAAACAGCTGTACCTTTTTGAATGTGAATTATTCAGACAAAGTAAGGGAGTAGCTATGGGTGCATCTTGCGCCCTGGTGTACGCTAACCTAGATTTGCTCGCATGGGAAAGAAGACACATTTTCAGTTGTGCATTTTTAAGTATGTCAAATTATGGCTTACATTTTTGGATGACATATTTATTTTATTGGATGGTCCTGATTCCAGTATTGAATTATTTTGGACTATTTGAATAAGACAACTACTTTTTTGAAATTCACTTCATTTTGCAATACGATTAAGCTGAGTTACTTGGATACTTTGATTATGCATTCTGATAGTGGTTTCAAATCCCAAATTTAAAGGAAGTTGACCTTTAGTAATTCTTATTTACATTTTTCTAGTTCTCATCCATTTTTATGGAAAAAGAGCCTAGTAAAAGGCCACTGTATTAGGGTGGTGAGAATGACATCACATAAAGAGGATGTATCCAATGAACTAGATATAGTAGTCAATATGTTTATCTCTAGAGGCTACCTCGATGACCTGGTAAAAAGCATTAGTAATGAGGTTTATTATTAACCCCCATTTTAGACCAATAGTTACAGCTCGAGCCTGGGTGTGGGTTTATCTGATATCATTAGGAGGGACACTTCAGGGTGGTATGAGCAAGCTTTAGTTGTTCAATATAATCACTTGAGTGCAGAGATCAAAAATATTATTAAGAAAAACTGGAATGTATTAAGGGCAAAACCCATTGTATGTAATTTATTGGGACCGGAACCGCTTTTTATTTATAAGACGATCTGTAATTTTAAGACCAGAATTGAAATCAGTCTTAACACTGACTTTGATTTTAATACATATAAGCACGGTACTGCTCATTGTGGACATCGTAATTAATGCCCTTATAGTTTTGAAGGTGAAAAAAGGGAATTGTTCAACCCAAGGGGTTAGTTATATAGCTAATTGCTCAGGATGTTCTGCATTTTATGTGGGTAAAATTGAACGATGCTTACGTAAGAGAATTTATGAGCACCTTTATTATGTTCTGAATAAAAATGAAACTAATTCATTATTCAAATACATATTATGCCCACAATTGCCATCTTGGAGCAGGTCAAAAATAGCTCCCAAGGAGATGACTGGGAGACTAAATTGTAATTTAAAGAATTGCTATGGCAGTTCATTTTAAATGCAAACACTACCTTTGGTTTGAATGAGTGCATATGAATTCAACCTTTACACAAATTAAAAGTTATGAAGTTATAATTTATTGATGTTATGTTGTCCTATCTCACCTTCATTCTTACAATGATGGGTTCGGAGCCGATTCTCGGCTCCTACTCTGCCGAATACATAGCTGAAAGTCACAAACCTGGCTCATGGCAAGAAGGCATCCCACAATGCACTGGTGTAATTCCCCAGATCTCATTTGCCGCTTTACGAAGTTGGATGTGCTCATCTTGCCCATGGCTAAGTTGTGACAAATGTTCTCTTATTTTTTCTCTATACTGTTATATTTGATAACAGATGGCTTATTTTCTAGTTATATTTAAATCGTGCATTTTATCGCATTACAATTAGATAGTGACAGTTATCCCCTTTGGCACTGCTTTTGCCGTCACTTTGTAGGCCTACTGGTATCCCTTGTAGTAGTGGTTGTTTTTGTCTGTTTAGTTTATTAATAGCTTGTTTAAGATAGAGAACTGGTCGCCTGTTTAAGTTAAAGGGCTTGTAGTTTATTGTCTTGTCTGGAAAATAGGACCGTTTGAGTTAGAGGCCCTATTTTTTCTCCCTTATTGTCTGTTTCCTCGTGTTTCCCATAGTTATTATTCAGTGTAGCTTTAATTGTTCAATAGTTAATTTTCTTGTTGTTGTGTTTTGTGGTTTTATCTTAACTATGTCCAAAGACCCAAAAGAGAGGGAACATAAGCCTTCGGGCTTTAAAAAATGCCAAAAGTGCTCACACAAAATGTCCATCACAGAAGGACATGTTATATGTGTTTATTGCCTTGGTGCTATTCACTTACAAGAAGACTGTACCTTTTGTCACTCTTTCAGTGCAAGAGTACTTCAAGAAAGGAGAAACAAATTGATCCTGAAAGGGCTCTTAATGCCAACGTTTGAGGAAGCTATCCATAGCTCTTCTTCCTCTTCTTCTTCTCCTTCTTCTCCTTCTTCCAAAAAGAAAAAATCCCAGAAAAGACAGTCACCTGCAACATTGGCTCAGTTGGAGCTGCTAGTCAAGCTACCAAAAATCTTTAAGGCTACTACCTCTTCGGCTACACAGTCCTCAGAGCCGTTGGAGGTCATATTAGTTGACAAACCTGGTAGTTTGGCACCAGAGTCCTCGGAGCCACAAGATACCTCTACTCGGAGCCGGTCCATCGACATTTCACCAGTTTCTCCGACACTGAGATCTCCAATTCTGCACAGGTCTCGCTCTCCATCCCTATCTTCCAGGTCCACCAGGAGCTTATTGGACGATGACGTGGAATGGGTGGTACGCAGACTCCTGAAGTCTCCGGCGCTGACTAAATTATTCTCGGCTCCCACCCATTTGGTCTTGGAGCCTGCTGTACCAATTATGCCCACTGTTGTTCCTCCTCCGAGCCAAGCTGGACCTTCGGAGCCAGAGTGCTTGGTACTGTTTCCTGTGGATCCATTGGTTCCGGGACCCCCTTCGGTGTTCATGGAGCCGACGTCTGCTCCGACTCTCTCTGTGCCATCCAGGGAGTCTGGGAGCCAGGGGGATTCTCGGCCCTGATCTTCTTTGGTGCCGAGTCTACCTCTTGGAGTGTCAGCTTGGTTCCCACATTAGCCTCGGATCCGATCTCATTGGTTCTGGTGCCATCTTCTGTCTCCTTGGAGCCGAGGGAGTCTTTGGAGCCAGCAGGATCCACCTTTGAGCTGATGAGGAGTGTGTTGTCTACCCATTCAGCACCACAGAAGGATACTAGCACTCGTCTCCCTAAGGCACTGGCTACTGCCTTGGCACCACCCATTCCACAGGACAGTAGAGATCCAGAGCCTCAGGATCCCCCAATGGGTGAACCCCTCTCCTCTGAGGCCTCCCAGGAATATCCTTCTGAGGAGCCACTTCGGAAGAGAACTTGCAAGAGAAAGCACGTAGACTCTCCAGATGAGTCCGTCACTTCAGACACTGACCTCGATGAGTCGGAAGGGTCCCCACAGTAGTCTTCTGATGATATCTCATTTGCAGATGTTTTAGAGATCCTGAAGCAGAGAGGCGGCTGACAGGTCACCACCCCTTCCGATGAGAAGTCAGTGTACCTGAAGACTTTTGGGTCTCAACCTTCAGCCTCCTGGGTGTCTCCGCCTTTCGATGAGCTAGTGGACCTGGTAAGTTGAAAGGCGTGGGAGTCACCTGACACAATGGAACCAGTCCCTCGGAGGCCAAACAAATTCTTGTCAGCTCCTTCGGGAAAGGATTTCCTCACTAAGGGGGTACCCGTAGATGCTAAAGTGGTGGCAGCAGAAACCAAGAAGAAACTTACAGAAACTTCCTCATCTGTTCATCTTCCGAATAAAGACTCTCGCACGATGGACAGATATGGGAAGCATGTCATTTCATCAGCGACATTCTCACTACGATCGCTGAACTACCTGTCTCACTTTACAAGGCTACAACGAGATCTCCTGAAAGAGGTAGGAGATACTCTACAAGGTGTATTAGCTGCGGGGGTGAATGAGAAGGTCTCCTCTCAGCTGTCCACCTTAAATTCCATTGTCACCTCTTCCATGAGGCTCATATCCTATACAGCAGATGGAGCGAGCAGGGCAGCGGGTTCTGGAGTTTCCCTTAGAAGACACTCCTGGATGCGCTTGTGCAATTTTGCAGAGCCTTTTAAGTCTACTTTTATTAACGCCCCTTTTGATGGTTCCTCACTCTTTGGACCCAAAGTAAAAGACACTTTAACCCGGTGCAAGCAGGAAGGGAAAACTCTCTCTGCTGTTCGAGAATGTTTTTCTGTACCTTCAAGACCTTATCCTAAAGGCCAGAAGAGTGGAAAAATGTGGTTCAAAAGATCCCAGAGAGTTTTCCAGGACGTATAGGGTGATTCCTTCCCCAGGGGCAGAGGGGGAGGCAATAACGGTAGACGCTGCCCCAGAAGGAGAGAAGGCCCACAGAACCAGGGTGACCATGGTTCCTTTTGCAGACGCCCTTATCAGCACTCCTGAAAGGAGGCCCGACTGCTCTACTCTGAAGGAAGTTGGGGGACATTTATCCATGTACCCAGAAGCCTGGCAAACAATCATAAGAGACAAATGGGTACTAAAAATAATATCCAGAGGATACTCCATCCCATTTTCCAATCCTGTTCCACAGACCAGAACAATCCCAGATGTGTTCCACCCAATCTAAGGGAGCAAGCAGCTATAGAGATTCAAAAGTTGCTGCACAAAAGAGTCATCCAAGAAGTCCACGCAGACCAAATAGGATTCGGAACTTACTCAAGATTCTTTTTGATGCCAAAAAGAACAGGGGACTGGAGGCTTGTATTAGACCTAAGTAAATTAAACAAATCTGTCAAGTAGTCAAAGTTCCAAATGGTGACACTGCAGTCTATACTTCCCTTTTTAGGGAAAGACGATTGGATGTGCTCAATAGACCTTCAAGATGCTTACTACTACATAAAAATGGACAGGACATCAAGAAGGTACTTGCGCTTCCGGCTGGGAGCCAGCCATTATCAGTTCCGAGCTCAGCCCTTTGGTCTCACTACAGCCCCCAGAGTGTTCACCAAATGCATGGCAGTAGTCACAGCTCACCTGAGGAGTCTAGGATTCCGAGTGTTTCCCTATCTAGATGACTGGCTCCTATCTGCCACCACCAAGCATCTTCTCCAACAAGCCGGGGATCTAGCTTTCGACATTTGCAATCAGCTGGGTATTAGTCAACTTTCAAGAATCTCCCTTGTTGCCCTGTCAGCATATTACATTTATAGGCGTAGATCTAGACACCTCCTCTATGGTAGCACGTCTTCCAACAGAAAGAGTTGTAACACTCAGACAGCGGATACTTCACCTCCTTCCCAATACCAAAGTGAAAGCAAAGATAATTCTAAGATTACTAGGAACAATGGCTTCCACAATTACATTGGTCCCTCTTGCCAGAATGCACATGAGGATCCTTCAGTGGCTGTTGCTTTCCCAATGGTCACTTCAGGAGCTTCCTATGTCTCACCTGATCAGAATAACAGAATCATGCAAGAACAACTTAAGATGGTGGATACACCCCACTCATGTGACCATAGGGTGACCCTTTGTTCTGCATCAACCCATAGCTATGGTGACCACGGATGCTTCCCAGATAGGGTGGGGGGGCATTATCTGGGAAGAACAGTCCAAGGTACATGGCAAGAACATGACGCTCACTTGCATATAAATGTCCTAGAGATGAGAGCACTGCTTTCTGCATTGCAAGCACTTCACAACTCTCTCCCTCTAAGGACAATTGCGATACATTCAGACAATATGTGTGTGGTTTGGTATATAAACAAGCAGGGGGGAACCAGATTTTACCCCCTTTGTCGAGAGGCCCTAAGAGTTTGGCAATGGGCAGTTTCTTCCCAGTGCTTTCTAATAGCAACGCACATTCTGGGGAAGTCCAACGTGATAGCGGACAAGCTGAGCAGAGCAATTTTAATGCCCCACGAGTGGTCTCTCAATCAGAGTGTATCAGAAATGATTTTCTAGACATGGGGTCAGCCTTGCTGCAATCTCTTTGCCACTCCCATGAATGCCAAGTGCAGCAACTACTTTACCCTAATCCCCCCTCCGGGGAAGACACCAAGAGATGCACTTGCTCACGATTGGCCCTCGGGACTTCTGTATGCCTTTCCTTCGTTTCCTCTCATACCCAAAGTCATTCAGAAAGCACAGTACTCAGGAAGCAGGATAATTCTCATTGCTCCTTACTGGCCTTGCCAAGTTTGGTTCCCCTTCCTTTGGCCTCACCTTCAGGAGAAGCCTTGGACTCTGGACCCAGTACCAGATCTGCTGACTCATATGTAGGGGGAGCTTCATCCTTCTCTCTACACCTTAAAATTG
The DNA here is from genome assembly GCF_019279795.1 of Protopterus annectens. NCBI lineage: Eukaryota > Metazoa > Chordata > Ceratodontiformes > Protopteridae > Protopterus > Protopterus annectens. The sequence goes on from NC_056737.1 coordinate 522,889,299, forward strand.
ACAGCTTGGCTGCTCCACTTCCCAATTTAGTCAAGCTTCACAATTTCACTCCTGCAGTTAAACATATCTTAATGTCTTCGCATAAAGCTTCCACTAGAAAACTGTATTCAACAAATGGGAAAGGTTTTCCTTTTGGGTTCAGAACAGGAACATTGATCCTTTTTCTGCACCTATCCATTCTATTTTGGAATTTTTGGTGGAACTCTTCCAGCAAGGTTCAGAGGCAGCAACCATCAGGGTTCAACTCACTGCAATAGCAAATTTCCATATTGGTGATTCTGTCTCCAACTTAATGTCACACAGGTTGTGTAGAGCCTTCTTAAAAGGTGCCTCCTTATTAAGACCTCCCTTTAAGGAACCCCTTTCTCCTTGGGATTTAAATTTTGTTCTGTCCCATCTTACGTTACCACCTTTTGAGCCCTCATCTTCAGACCTCAAGTTCCTTTCCTGGAAGACCTTGTTTCTAATAGCTATAACTTCTGCTAGAAGGGTATCAGAGTTGCAAGCTCTTTCTATTAAACTGCCATATTTGATTTTTCATAAGGATACGGTATCCTTGCGAACCAATCCATCTTTCCTACCCAAAGTCACTTCTCCAAATAACATAAATCAGTCTATAGAGCTTCCAGTGTTCTTTCCTCATCATAGCAACAAGGCAGAATATAAATTACATCAACTAGACGTACATAGATAACTCAGATTCTATTTGCATAGGACCAAAGATTTTAGAAAATCTGACCAATTATTCGTATCCTTATCTGATGCGAAAAAGGGTAGCTCAGTTTCTAACACTACTCTTTCCAATTGGCTTTCTAATTGTATTACATTCATCTATACCTCAAATAACAGAGATTTACCATTCAAAGTGAAGGCTCACTCCACTAGAGCAATGGCTGTGTCATCTCCCTTTCAAGCTAGAATTCCATGGATAATATTTGTGCAGCAGCTACTTGAACCACTCCACATACTTTTATCACGCATTACAAAGTGGATTTGGCCTCCAGGGACAGGGCCTCCTTTGGTTCCACGGTGCTTAAAGGTGTACTCCTGTGAGCCATCCAGGGAAAAGGTGCTTGGGATGCTGTCCCATCATTGTAAGAATGGAGGCGAGATAGGACAACATAACATAAAGAAGATATGTACTCACCATAACGTACGTTCCATGTTGGTTGTCCATGTCGTTGTTCATTCTTACGAACCCTTCCTCCTTCCCCCTGCCAAAGACTCCTTGTGGACCTGGTGGATGTTTGTACTACCTTCAGGAGTTCTTTGTTTCAGTTTGTTTCTCCTTCTATTGGTTATAGTATATTTGTTTGTGTGTGTGTGTGTGTGTGTGTGTGTGTGTGTGTGTATATATATATATATATATATATATATATAATTTGTATATATGTATATAGTGAACATTTCATTCAGTAGTAGCAGCAAACAAAACAAGATCTGGGGAATTACACCACTGCATTGTAGGATACCTTCTTGCCACGAGCCAGGTCTGAGACGTTCAGCTATGTATTCGGCCGAGTCTGAGCCAGTCCGCTCCGAACCCATCATTGTAAGAATAAACGGCGAGATGGACAACAACCATGGAACATTTTGGTGAGTACATAACTTCTTTTTATGTTATGTTGTGTAACTTTTTATGTTACATTTTATATATATTTATTGTTTTGATGTGTAGTTTTTATAGTTTGTTTTCATTATTGTTTGGTGGTCTCTTTAAATTCTTTTTATCTATTAATGACTTAATTGAATGATTATATATAAGGAAGTGTTCCCAAGTAGGTTGTATTCTGAGGAAGTCCCATGTTTTGGAAAGAAAGCACTCAATAAATGTATTTTATTTTGGTTCTGGAGCATTTTGGTATTAGAATCCATCTGGACCTATTTCCTTGATGTTATTTTCTGTTTTGTCAGTGTGGTTTGTGTAGCGCTGTGCTGTGTTTTCAGTTCAAGGTATTACTCAGGGTCTATAACCCCAAGAAGGGTGGAAATGGGTGGAGTTGAAGTAGAATGGCAGCACCTCAAAACAGCATTTCTGAAGACTACAGAACAGATATGTGACCGAGCCAGGTGTATAAGGTTCATAAGGAGAGCTGGTGGTGAAATGCAGAAGTCCAGGAAGTCATCAAAAGAAAGGACGAGTGCAGGAAAATGTGGGATACAGAAAAAATGGACCAGGCTAGGAAAAAATACTGGTTGGAGAACAGAGTCTAAGAAAGGAGTTGCAATAGCAAAGAGCAGGATATTCGAGGCACTCTAGCAGCTTCTGGAGAGTGAGTCAGTAGGTAGCAGAAAGAAACTGTATAAGGTTTCAAGGCAATGACAGAAAAAATAAAGAAGATAGTCTGACACCCCTCATAAGGGATGTCAGCAACAACCTGCTCACCAGTCCATAGGACATCAAAGGCAGGTGGAAGGGGTACTTCCAGCAACTTCTGAATGAAGAAAACCCCATAGAAGCTGTACTAAACAGGCAGCTACTGAAGGCTTTTCAGAACATTTGCTGTATGTTAATAATTTACAGTGCCAATTTTTCACTACATAGTAAACTTTTGCACTAAATAAAGGTGATCAGATTCATAGTCTGGAAGCCTTAGGTACAGAGAGTTGCAATAGTTTTGGTGTGATGACACCAGGTCAAGCAGAACCAGAGCTTTAAGGTGCTTGTTTTGGACATTTCTCAGATGAAAACAAGCAGCCTTTAACAGTGGACACTTGATCCTCAAGTATTAGTCTGCCATCAAGGATAACAGCAAGATTGTGCTCCTTAGGCGATAATTCAAGTTTGTCACTCCCATAAATATTACTCGGGTTGAAGGGTGGAAAATCTGAGTCCTTGAGAGTGAAATGTGCATCCATGGCAAATACCATGATTGTGCTAAGACTGAGATGGGTACAAAGCATCCATTAAGGAATATATTCTGTTTCTCTGCAAGGGAATTCTTAGGCTCATAAGTTCAGACATAAGTACTAGGCTAACTACCCTGAAGGGTTATTTAAAGCTTAGTAAGTAACCCAAGGACAGAATCAATCCCTGCACCTTGTATCTTTGAGGGAAACCCAACCCAACCACCAAATAAAATCAGAAGGGAAGGAAAGAAGCGTGTGTGTGTTATAGTTATGAAGAGAGACTTGATGGGGAATAATATACAGTAAAAGAATAAGGGTCAAGAGAAGAGCTTAGTACTCAGCAGTCCAGTGGGTAAGATCAAGAATTTCTGAAACAGTCCTTTACGATTCACTGGACCGGTAGGAAACACATGTTCCTGGACAGTTCCTGAGATATCACACTAACTAAATATTATATTTGCTTAAAAAAAAAGGAGACAGTAAGCCTGTCTAGTTTCCCTTTTTTAAGTGCCGTAACATTCTAATTCTTCATCCTTGCCTTCTTCCTTACCCATTTTCCCACCTATCCCATGCTGTCTTGAATACCTCTGTAGGTTCCTTCTTAGCCAGCCATTCCAATAATGTATTTCATGGGTCGACATCACTGAGAAAAAGTATTTTCAGTAATCCAGATAATAGTTATTCCTTACAAATCTGACGCCTGAACCCTTCTTGTCCTTCCTGTTCAAAATGACCTCTTCACATCTCCTTGACATATTTTTTGTAACAGTATCTTATCCCCGCATCTCTTCTGGCCTCAGTATATCAGTCCACCAGCTTGTTCCCTCCTCTGTCTACCTGAACCAGGGTTCATGAGCCACTGAGTAGAGGGAGCATACATAACCAAGGCTGGAGAAATCTTTTGAAACAGACAAACTGCACACAGGAACTGGTCTATCTGGACCATCGACACTGGTCTTTTCATCTTACTAACACAGAACAGGAGAGAGCTAGGGGGAGTGTCTAGGTTATATTTTCTGTACTAACCCAGTTCAGGCTCTAAGGAAAGCCATCTAGGGGTGTTCTGCTGCAAAATGGACTGGACAATGGTCGTATTAGGAGACTGGTTCCACCACCAGCTTAGTGGTTGATGCACCAGGTTGGTAAACCCAAGTCCAGGTTGTATTCAAACTGATTACTTAGGTGACCAACCTAGCAAGCCCAAATTCTTTCATAATGCATAGGTATTCTTTTACAAGAGCCATAGATTCCATATTAGCCTGGATGTTGAAACTGACCAAATGTAATCTGTTTGGTGTAGTTAACACTGAGGTGGCAAGGAAGTCAATGAACACTTGAAGGAATGTTGTCACACTGTCGGTTGTATGGTAGATGAGTTACCCATTTTGTGCCACACTCTAGTTTTTAGAAGTTTTACTTTTTCCTTTGCCCCTTCACACCAGTTGACAGTATCACAGTCTTTCCCCATGATGGGGATAGAGTGAGGACATGGATGGGAAGGCTGTCATCCAGACAGGCAGTGGAAGGGATTTTCTGTTAGCCTTTTCATTTCCCTCACAAGTGACAGTAATAACTCAAAGGCTAAGCATGCAGTGAGCCATTGCAAGGATGCATCACAGACTTGTGTAAGTGACAAAATGCCTCAGAAGGCCCTGTCATCTTGTGTGGCGGTGCCTGTAATCCTGTCTGTGATCTCCACTGGCGACTGAGCATTCAGTAAGCACCAGAGAATGCATCCCCTAACCACCTCCCAGAAAAAGGTGAGCGGGCTTCCCCCATTATATTCTTTCCTAGCCAGCCCCTCTGGTGCCTGGATTGCTGTTTGAATCCATGAAGTCTTGGGTCATAGAATTTTATCCCTCTATGCAATTAAGCTGGAGGGGGGCATACTCAGAATAGCTTAATATATTCAACTCTGAATAGGCCACTTATTGAATACAATGCCCACTTTGTGATGTACCTCACTAGGCATATCCACCAACTAGAAAGACCCCAGAGGTTCCTAACTAAGATCACTACTTGCATAAAAATCCGAAGCTAACAGCAAAAGACTATTAGCACCTTCTGTGTATTCAACACCCTACGGAGTCCTTAGGGAAGATTTGTGCCTTGCCTTATGAGCCATTTGGGACCCAGTGGTCCTGGATCTTTGTATCTCCACAAATGAAATAATTCCACAAGCAACAGAACAAGGGATCTAAATCTTCACTAGCAGGTAAATAAAATGGAAAGGAAGCTTCATTACACAGTACCTTCTCCACCTCTGCAATAGACTTCCACTGCATGCCAACCATGTGATCACTTGTCCATTTCCTGTTTGAAGGAGGATAATGTAATACGTATTCAGAAATTCACCCAGTGCTTGACTGACCCCCCTCAAGAGAAGGGGTTCAGCCTGAGGGTGGGTACTGTCACAGGTGTAAATGGTTGCAAGATCCATTAGCTTTGTATTTCCTAAGATCCTCTGATCTAATTAATCTGTAGTCTGAGACGGTGCAGTGCAGAGTGGTAAAACATTGCTGTCCCACCCATAGTCCTTTGTGAAGATTGGTGCAGAGTAACCGATAATCCAGTTTCACAGTTGCTATGAAGGCTGGATCTAAATTGTTTAGCCAGGTATTTGTTATGAATGCCAGATTGTAATCCTTTACCTCCTGACTGTTTAGGCTTACTTGTTAGAGTATTAGCTCTTCCCTTATCATTATTAGATTCAGAAGAGGGAATCCAAAGCTTCATATCTGTTATCAACAGCCACTTCAAAGGGCTGTTAATGTAGTTTTCTAGCATGTTTGGTCCAGGGCTGTCTCTTTCACTTGAATAGCCATTTTGTGGTTTAGATGGGTTAGGAGATGGAGATTGAGAGGACAACATGTTACTTGCTTAAACTGCTACAAATTTTCTACCTTGTGTTAGGAGTTTTCTTTCTTTCTTTCCCCAATGTAAGTAGAGAGCATGACTAACTGTGGAGCTCAATTCCAAATTGGCCTGTTGTTGCTCTGAACAATTGAGAGGGGAGGAGTCCTGTAATTTAACCCTCAAAAATTTTCATTTGACAGTTTAAATGTATGCCTGTCTCCTTGCCATTTTATGCAGAGGACAGCTAAATAAATGAAACAGGAAGGAATATTATTTTTGTAGCAAAGGAACTGGACATTCAACAAAAACTTTGTTGCATTAGTCAAGGGGGAGTGGTCTTGATATATTTACTAAGAAGTCTCTCCCTCTTAGACTGTCCTTAAGACCGTCCTCTGATCTTGAACGTTTAAAAAAATGCATGATTACTTGCCTAGGAGACTGCCTTGGATTTGACTTCTATTAGTTATCTGTGCCTCTCTAATAGGATGATCTGTATCGAGAGCTTTAGGCAATTTCAGTTGTATAAATTGTAGAAGATAATTGCCAGGTGTTGACCCACTTAAGCCAGATATATCCAAGTTATTGCACCTAGTTCAGTTCTCCAAATTTTCTGTCTTCTCAGATAATCTAGCAAGTGAAATATAGTGACCATGCATAGCAGTTTGCACATACTCAGCACATGGAATATGCTCATAGAGACTGGCTGTTGTAGAAAACCCACTTCTGCAGATATCTGCTTGATTGCTTCACTGTTTTCGGTAGCTACTTGATGCAAGAGAAGTTACTGCATCTAGCTTGCCCTCAACAGTTGCAAAAGGGTCTCATGCTGCCATTTCTCTGGGTGCAACATCTTCAGAGCATTAACCATGTTGCAGTTCCTGCAAGAACTTGTCTCATTATATCTGAGTGACACCTCCAGGTGCATCTACAGCTAACTCCTACTGATGCCGCTAGGCGTCAAATATTGCTTGTTCATATTTGCATCAATAACTCCAAAAACAATGCTATGTACATGGTTTTAAAAGATATCATCTTAAAGCTTACTCAATGGAAAATACAACTGTATTAGAATCTGACCTCTGTCTAGTGCAGGTAAATAGATATTCACTGTTGTTTTTGTGATATTATTTTATATAGATATAATTTTTACATTTTTCTAAATATCTCAACAACTAAGTAACAGACAAAACTCCTTAGCCTTGTATGAAAGCCCTCAGCTAGATGAATAAAATGTTGCTGACAGTATGTATGTAACTTGAGTGGTTGCTGAGATATTGTAAGTTGTTTTCCAAACATTACAAATGTAATAGTTGCTGTGTTTACTGTAATTTAAGACCTAGACCCTAAAGAGTATTACCACTATAAAAATATTTTGTGGTGAAAAGTTTGCCATTTACAATTTTTGTATAACCCCTGTAGTTCCAGAGATATGAACATTTGTTTGAAATGTGAGGACATCATTTGATTCAGTCAAAAGTCTTAGGGTTCCGCCCATTGGAAGTTACAGTGCAAACTTCCTGAACTCCATTGGAGTGAATGAATTTAAAAAAAAATATCCAGAGTTAGCGACTCGTGCTAGAATTGCTGTAAGAATGGAAAAAACAGAAGGCACACAAAATCATGAATAACTAAGCTCCCTGGCATGGAGCGAACAGATTAAGTTACCACTATGCTGAGTGGTAGCTCCACCCCCATGAATGCCAGATGGTAGGTATGTAACAGGAGAGATGATCCCTGGCGTGATCAGACTGACCTAATGCAGTGCAGCACATCACTGCAGACAGGAAGAATTATTATTATTATTTTTTTGTCAGAAACTATGGGTGGCAACAGCAGCACCCTAGAATGCAAAAGAGCAGGGTATTTCTTTCAATGATAGTGGAAAGTTAAAATAAAATGAAAAAAAAAAATAGTTATTAGGTCTTCATTTATTTGCCTTGATGTAGCATATGGCCTGCAATGTAAATTGAAAAATGGTTCCTTTCTGGCAAGGAAGCACATAGTTGTTCCTTCCTTGCAGAGAGTTTTTTTGTTTGTCCAGAAATTGCCTTACTGTCAGTCTTGCCTGTTACAACCCTTCATATTTTGGTCATTGCCTATCATTGTGTGCTAATTTTGAGGTATTAAGAAGAGCCACACTTGTGTCATAAATCTGCTTAGTTGTTGATTTGGATGCCTGTACATTTTTCTATGTCTAAAACAGGCACTGAGGAGTGGCAGATTTCCTGTTGAAGATGCATACTCTTGAGGGCAAAGTCCATTACTTTCTGAGCAGAACAGTTAACCATGCATCTTCCATCATGCAGGCACCCCTGAATGTCTGTCAATATAAACTAGCCTTAGTCCATTTATTGAAACTATTTGGTTTTCTAAATTATGGTGCCATCTTTGGAGAAAGATCCCATAGTACACATGAGTTGTTGCTGCATCTGAATGGTCTGTAGGAAGTGGTACAGTATTATGTGTCTGACTTAATCCCTTGTCAACATTAGCCATGGCAAAGCAGTCTTCAGTATATTAAAATTATTTTAGTGCCCTGCAAGTCAGGATATTGTGCTTTATTAACATCAAGCATTTGCAGATCCCGTGGGTAGTTTTGTTACTGGCAGTGCCATCTTAAAAGTTGGTTGAATTTGCAAATGAAACCAATTTTTATAGGACTTTTGTCTGATATTCTGTGGTGCTCAGAAATCTGTGAGGGCCTGAGTGTGTGATGTGGAGGATGATGGTAGCAAGAGTTTTTCCCTTGTGCATGTTCATGTACTTGTACCTGTCATATGTGATGTCACTGTGAAAAGTAAGGGTTATACTTTACTTGGTAAGCATGCACTGTTTCAGAATTATATTGTTAAGAAGGCCAAAAATGAAGAGCTCATGAAATGCCTGTATTGTTTACTCAGTATTTGCTGGTCACCGAAAAACAGGACTTTCTGTATAGCTTGGATGTTGGCCATCGTAGGTTACTTTGCACTGTATGAGGTGGGTAGCTACTGTTAGGAGAGACTTTAAAAAGATTGGTTTTAGGATCAAAAGGTAGTAAATATTTTGGTAATTCAGCAGACTGCACATAAACCAGTGCAGACCAGCTGAACTAGTTTGCTTCTGTATCTCACACAGGCCAGCTTAGACAAACACAGCTAGTTTGTGTCTGCATTTTTTTTTGCTGTTTCTCAGCTGACAATCAGCCCTTCTACTCCTACTCCAGCATTGAATACTAGGAGTGTTTTTTCCCCAGAACTCCTGCTTTTCTATTGTGCATGCTTGTCGGCATCCACGGGTTTTGTGTGACACTTTTGAGGGCATGTTATCAGACCTCTTTCAGTGGTAGCAGAAGTTTTTTTATTATGATTTTAATGCATCTTAGGTTTGTTTCTTTTGCTTGCTTTGTTTGTCTCTTGTTTGTTTTGTAGTTTTTGTGCATTTTGTTACCTTAACAGTAATGTGTAAATGCCCATTGATGGGGGTGAGAACTCTTGACACATACTTGACAGCAAGCAATTGTTGGCAGTTTAGTTGAATTGGAAATTTAAATATTCAACAAGAGGTTTATTTCCCAGGATTTGGTGAGAGACTCAACTGCTGTATAAGTACACTGAACATTTGCACATCATTGAATATCATAATGTCATTGAGTGGAAGGAAGTGGTGTTTTAAGAGCGAGAGTCCAAAGACAGACGTTATTCGTAAAACAGTGGATTAAATTGTGTTGGGTAAACAACTAAGTATTCTTACCTAAAAAAATCCCATTTTCTTTGGCTTTGTTCAGTCTCCTCCCCTGCAGGTATTAATGTTGCAGTGCAGTACAGTGCTGTAGCAGATGTCCTTCCATATCACCAATGCAGTATTCTTCACCTAAGAGATCACCTGCAAAGGATAGCCCAGTCCGGCCAGTGTACCAAAATCTTCAGCTCTTGTTTAATACAAGAAAAAAGTAAAAATCTTCAGCTCTTATAAGCACTATACATCATATGTATGCTCCCTGTGAATGACATAGATCATAAAGGTGATGTACGGTTACAAACACTCGGACCTTCTTTGCCACCAGTCTGAATGTCATAATCGTCCGTCGGTCTAAACGCCCTTCTGCTCTACTGGTTACCAAGCTATTTTTTCAGATAAGTGCTCTGTTGCGTTTTTCTCTTCCTTTTTTTTCTTGTTTGTTAATGTGTTCATTTCATCCAGAAAGAGAAGATGTCAGTTTGGGAGGCAGATTCCCCATAAAGACGGTCACCTCCTCTGTCTTTTTTTTTTGTTTGGGTGCTTCCCACACTCATATGCAATGTTCTGCCTGCCTTACATTTATGTCTCTAGAACCAGCATCTTAAGTTGTTTGCTCAGAGTGCTGTGGTGGAATCCTCCTGTTCTGAGGGCCAGTTGCCTACCAAGAAGGTGAAAAAAAATCAGTCCTGTTCTGACTGCTGGTCCAGCTTCCCTGGACATCTCTCCAGAGGCCGGTGAAAGCCCTGAAGACCATCCAGTGTTTGCTTTGTCTTCCTCTGCTGTGACCCAGTCAGGAAGCTGGCGTGGATCAGAATTTTTGCATGTCATCTGAGGGTTTTCAGACATCTGTTCCTGATGCTGAGGAGAAACTCAGCTGATAACATCTGATATTTCCCCTGTTGTGAAGGATCTCCAGCGTAAATGGCAGGATTTCCCTCTGGGTTTATTTAGTGCTTTGACCTTGAAGCCACCTCAGGGGGTCTCTTGTTTCTTCCTCCCCCTTGTCTTCCACTCCTGTCAAGAGGCCTAGGGAATTGAATCCCTCAGATGAGGATTTGGACTTGGAGGAAGAATCCCTAGCGTATTCTTCCCAGATCCCTTCCCCCTTGGACTACGGTTCAAAGGAAGAAGATTCCTGAAGTCCAGACCCTCCTTTAGAATAGCTCTTCTTTGATGATACTATTGCCCATTTGATGGACTATTTTAAGTGAGATTGTTCCTGGGTGTGGTTTCCCTTTTGAATACTTTTTCTGTAGCTTCTGTTGCCCCTGACTCTCAGCCTCCTGCACCAAAGAAGCTGGATAGGTTCTATATGTTGCCTGAGGAGTGCAGATTTTTTTAGAAATGCCCTTTTGCTAACCCTCCTGTAGTGTCAGTCTCCTGAAAAGCCATCCCAAGTTGTTGCCCTCAAGCAAGGGCCATGGAAAGGTTAGGCAAGAAGGTTTACACTGCTGCCACCTTGTCCTTTAGGGCCATTATATACCAGACTCATATGACCAAGTATGTTTTGGCCCTCTTTTCTCAGGTTTCCAGTGTGGTTTCTGAACTTCCTGACTCTGAGGCGAAGGCTTCTGCCCTTTCCCGGCTGGGCTGCACTTCAAGTTGCTCACCATTCAATCAAATGCAGCTATGATGCAGCTGATGCCTCTTCAGAGCTGCTGCCTTTGGTTCAGTCATGAGGCGTTACCTCTGGCTTCATCTTCAGTTTTACCTGATGACATCAAGGCCAACATTTTTGATGCTTCTTTGGATAACAAAAGTCTTTTTGGAACTGCTGCTGCTTCCTATTCCGGTCCCTCCAGAATAAGGGCACATCCTTGCAGGAGCTGAAGCATATTTTTGTTTCTTCTGTTCCTAGGTTTCAGAGAAATGATTCTTCTATGTCTGCCTTTGTTTTTAAGCAATCTCGCCCTTCTTCTGAGGGTAAGAAGGGTTCTAGACATGTTCCTCCTGCTAAATCAACTTAGGCTCCTTCCTCCCAGAAACCTACTTTTCAGGACAAGCCTTGTTCTGTTTGACGGTTTGTTTTCCCACCAACTTTGGCCAGGTCCCTTTATCTCTCTGCCTCTCCCTGTCTCTTTCAAATTGTCTTTGAATCACCTCAGATTCTGGTGTTCTGTCCATTATCTGTCAAGGATATTTCATGGTTTGGAAGACCCTTCCACCCTTTTTGTTCCTCAACCTCCTTGGGTTCAGCTTTCTCATTTCCCAGAGTTTCTTCAATCTCTTTTATGTCAGGGTACCATTCAGGCTATGCCTCCCTCCTAGATTGGAAAGAGATTTTATTCCAGAATGTTTTTGGTCCCATGAAGTGAGCACATGGAGACCAATTCTGAATCTTAATCTGATAAACACTTTTCTGAAGATTCCTTCTTTTTGGATATTATCCCTTCAGACATTATTTCCTCTCCTACTTCATCGGGCCTTTTTGGTGTCTCTGGATCTCAAGGATACATGCCTTCACACCCCCATCTATCCTCTCTTCAAGAAATGTTTATGTTTTTCTGTCTTTTCCTTGAAGTTTCAGTTCTCTGGTTTGCCCTTTGGCCTCTCTACTGCCCCAAGGGTATTCACCAAATGCCTCGATCCTGTCCTTGCTTTTTGCAGGCTTAGAGGTATTCAGATTTTCCCTATCTAGATCTACTTATTCAAGCCCCTTCTTCCATCAGTCTGATTCAGGATCTGCAGTTCACTACTTGCCTATTTCACAGTGTGGGGTTCACCGTAAACCTCTAGAAATCAGTTCTGACTCCTTCCCAGGATCATGTTTTCCTCAGATGCTGGTTTCAGACAGTTCCCATACTGACATCTCTTCCTGCCCCAAGGATCCGTCTCTGGTGATCTTTTTCCACTTACCCTGGTTGTGATGGATGGCAGAGGAAGAAGTATTTTTTCTGGGTCCTGGGGTTTATGACTTCTACCATTCCCATGCTCCCTCTAGTCAGGCTCCATATGAGGAAGCCTTATTGATCCCTCATGTCTGTGTGGCTTCAACATTGCCACTCCTTGAAGTTCCTGGTTCCTTTTCTTACTTGTCGCAAGCTTGAGCTTCAGTGGTGGAGTCATCAATTCTGTCAGTCTGGAGCTTCCTTTTCAATCTCCTTTTCCCACTAAGCATCTTTTTACAGACTCCTCAGAGAGGGGATGGGGTGCCTCATGTGGCTTCCTAATGTTCCAGGGTCTATGACCTCCTCATCAGACATTAGACCAAGCAAACAGCAGTACAGAAGTGCAGATGACCACTTAATGACACCAAAATGCTCTTTATCAGCATGATAGTCACCAGGAGGTGTATGTAAACACACTGGATATAGGACATCGGTTTTCTTATTTTTAATCGCAGTGTGGAGAGCCATACACACGCAATGTACCATAAGGACCAAAACCAGCGAGTACAGTTACCTAGACACATTGACTTGGCTTGGAAGCATTATTAAAGGGATTTGCATATGATCTTTAAAGAAAAAGTCTGGCAATTGGCTTAGAGGATTAAAAAGCTGTTAATGAGCTATTTTCTGTGGTCCAGAGATGCAAGTTCCCTCAGCTTTCATTGCCTAACTGTGGGACTATGAGTTAATCACTTAACCAGGCATCGTTCCCGGGCTGAGTCTGGAGATCCGTACAAAACAACTATACATAAATAATAGAGGTTTCCCGAATGTTTCCTTTACATATTGTCTGACTTTTTATTTTATTTATTTATTTGTTTCTGCTCTGAAAAGATGGCATGGAAATGCATAGGTATCCCCAAGTAACAATGCAAAATAGTGTATGTGACCTACTGACTGCACACAAGTCTAAAACACTAATTTTTAAAATGCGCTTAAAGAAAACTTAGAACTAATTGTAACCCCCTTTTGTAGTACTGATCTGATGCATTACATACTGTTCTATCATTTAAGGCAAGTGGTGGTATAGAACTAGTGTGCAGTTAAGCAGTAGAAGGTTGTAGCCTTTCTCCCACGTGTGGTGTGCTGTGCTGTCAAGAGTTTTCTTCAGTATTGACTTTGCTGGATGCTAAGCACAGGTCAAGTCTGTGTTGTAGGTGCAGCAGTGAACTGCATTTCTTTTACACTGCCAGGAGCTCCCATACGTAAAAAAAGACTGTAGGGTTGAACATATGGAGTTGCATCTGATTTAGTTGGACTGTGTAATAAGGTACATACATAATCAACTTGTGCTGAAAAGAGCAAAGTGAGAAAGTTGCATAGTGACATGTATTTGCAATGTATGGATGTGCGACAGTTGTGCAGAATCTCAGCCACTGGGTTAGACATCTGAAGTTGGGAGGGTTCTTTAATGGTTGGTGCTGGATGTCTTCTACCGTGTATGAGGAATTACAGCAGAAATGTTTGAAAAGGTAGAGCTGTTCGATTTTGCAAAGAGCTTGACTTTTTTTCTCTGGAGTCAGGACTGTATTTCAAGGCATGAGATTTCAATAAGGTATCATTACCCTGTCTATCAAGGTACTGACTAAGGGGCACAAATGTGTTTAAATGTGTTCAGAATGGTAGTCATTTTACTTACTTAACCCAGAGGGTTTAAAGTACAAATCAAGCAGCAGCTTACTTTTGCTTTGTAAAAATCTGGAAGTATTTTGTAAAGACTACAATATAAAGCTTTCCTATTTCCATATTTGTTTATTTTAAAATAGAAGACAGTAAAGTTCTAACCTTTGCTAATCTTTTTTTAATAGAAAAACAAGGAAACTGATTAAAATTCTTTTTTCTTTTATTTGTAGACTTCAAGAGAAATAAAGGTGTCTGGAGCTATTGGACCATGTGTATCTCTCAATGCAAAAGGACCTTGTGTGTCAGAAAATGTGAGTGCCATTTACTAGGATGGGACTTCTGTGATATGTCATTGCCTGAAAGTTTTTTTTCTCTTGCATGTGTACACACGGGTCTATGTTGTTTGGTCCAAAAACACATTTGGTCGAAACTGACTTCCCTAAGCACACTTGACTGACAACCCACATAGTTTGAGTTTATATTGTCTTGTGCAAAGAGTTGTTAATTGCACTTGTCAATGTACATGACTATGGTTTGAAACATTTAAAATAGGTGGGGGGCTACGCACCCCGTACCTCCCAATATGGGGGGCTGTGCCCCCCCCCCTTACTTTATATTCTACCTCCAGGATCGCACTACAGTGAGGAAAAGACCATATACAACTTTCGACGACATGAGTTTTTAGTCAAGTGTGCTTAGTCAAATGAATTTCGACCAAATGTGTTTTCGACCAAACAAAGTAGACCCTTATATACACACACACACACACACACACACACACACACATGCACACAGTCTATATGTAATATATGTATATATATATATATATATATATATATATATATATACATACATACACACACACACACTTATATGT